>NC_050447.1:54695381-54995381 GCF_903995425.1 Onychomys torridus
AGTAAAAGACTGACTCAAATATTAATGTTTGTATAAATATAATCTTTGTTTAAAATATTTTATAACTGTAAATTGAGATATGAACAAAATTTAAATTTATGAATCTTAGAAAATGGAAAACTACAGAAATCAATAAGAAAAAGGAAAAGTACAGAAATCAGTAATAAAAACTTTTCGAAACTAAGATATTATTTCCTTTAAGAAAAAAATCTCCTTACAGAAAACTTCAGATAAAATGTACACAAAATGACTCCATACAAAATGTCCTAAAACATTCTCGATCGTCAGTGTGACTGCCGACAAAGCTGTTTTCATGAACCTCCACGCGTAAAGCTTCATCTCTAATATTTCTAGTAATGTAGACAGTATGCTGAAGACCCCTAAAGTAATAGGAAATAACTGAAGAGCTGATGATTTGTTGTAGTCCTTTGGATTAGTTTCAGATATGAAGATACAGCAATAATAATAACAGTTTTTGCTGGTTTATCAGCAAGACACTCTTTGGTTAACTACTGCAGATAGCAACAGGGACATTGTCATGCTCACTAAAAGGAGATTAACTGTTAATATGCTGAAGTACAGTCCTGTCCTCTATGCTGCAGAAGTATGCAGATCCACCCCGAGGTCTTCATCGAGATGGTTAGGTTCTTCTTTGCAAAGTTCTTAGCACAGGACTGCTTGAGGTCAAAACAGACAGCATCCACCTTAATAAGACAAGCATGACTTGCTGGTTCAGGTATCTCTTTCCTTCCTGTGTCACTACAAAGCTGAGTATCTCAACTTAAAATCTTCCTTTCCTTCTATCAATTTCAAAACTGAAATACTGGATATTCCCTCCTTCCTTATTTAACTCAAACACTAACAGAACTATGCTTTTCTTTAATCAATCTTTTCTTTAAAAATAGAAAATCATGTTAAGTGTTTTGATTTTTTTTTTTTTTGAGCTGAGGATTGGACCCAGGGCCTTCGCTCTACCACTGAGCTAAATCCCCAACCTGGGTTCGCAAGGCCCTGGGTTCGATCCTCAGCTCCAAAAACAAAAAACAAAAAACAAAAATAGATGGTTTTATTGGTTTTATAAAAAGTTGCATTTAAATTGTGAAATAATTTCCTTTGTGTCTTATTTCTTATGCTTTTGCTTAGGAAGCCAATTAGTAAAGATAATCAAGCCCTAATGCTGTGAAATCTGAACAATGCCTAAACTTTATTCATTGGTCATGAAACTTCAAGCATTGCATTCAATATAAGCCAAGAAGAATAATTGCATCTGTGTGGAAATTAGCAAAGTAACTAAGAATGAAGATCGGAAAGGACATCAAGCCTCTCTACTCTGTGGTGGTCCTGAAGCCGGGCTGGCTCAGCCTTCAGGCTTCATAGTCTACACTTAGTTTGCATGCATCTGAGGGAGAAGCAAGACCACCTTAACACCTTTATTCAGAAAGATGAGAACTGCCCAAGACTAAAACACTACACAGAACATGCCCATGGAAGAATCTGAGGTTTCTAGTTATAGCCAAGCTGTCAATAAAAAAAAGTGCCGTGCAATAAAGACAGAAGAGCCAACAGCTACGAAGACAGACTGCATCAGGGGTGCATATACTGTCTGCAAAGTCCATGCTTCAGGACAACTACACTTCAAAGCACTGGTTAGAAGGAATTCTTAAAATCTACACCTTTACTAGTCTTACTAACCAGAAATTTAATGAGTCTTAGTGTACTACTAAGAATTGGAGAATTTTAAATGTTTTCTGAATACTGCATTTGTGTACACATGATAGTAGAGACTGAACTGAAAGACACACAGTGCTTAGTAGGTACTCTACCTACGAGCCACACCTCTCCCCAAAGAATAACTTTAACTAAAAAGCTTGACAACTGTATTGTTCACGGAAAACACAAGGACTTCCTTCATAACCACCAGTGGAAACAACTGAGTTTAATTTTTCTCAAGATCCAACTATCACAGGCTAGATGCATATAATTTCATATGTAACAATAAATATTGCAAAATTAATGAAGTTACTGTTAAAAGACAAGTAAGTGGTCGATCTTAAAAACTGACTTCTCAATCATGGATAAGACTGAAATGCAGTCTCTTCAAATAAACTCCACAAAATTATGCAAGTTAAAAAATCTCAAGTCATTGACTACAACCTATATCCAAGACCTCTGCGTTGTCTTTCGTTGCCTGGACTCAGGAGCAGTGGGCAGGTGCACTCTCTCTTATCACACTTGCTGGTGTTTTCAGCTACAGTTTCAAAAATACAAACAAGTCTCTGAGACTTCTGAAGAAGTAATAACGTAGCTGCTGATAATAAGGTCTTTTAAGACTCAGTGATGCTTCTTTAAGCAATTCCATCTCTGAAATCCTTGCCTACTGAAGGAGGGTGTGATGACTAGGAAGACCACAAAGAAGAGTGCAGGGATTGAAAATGGAGAAAGCAGGCAGCCTGGTGATGAAATGATGAAGTCAAGAAGCGAAAACCATTACCTGTGTGAGGTTTTCCTATCATCTCATTTCAGTCTTACACTCTATTAATCTCAATGTATTAAACTTAACTGTTTAGGCCTATCTTTCATACACTAAAGATGTCTGTGAAGTGCCGAAAACATGAAGCAGGGTGGTAGGGTGTCATTAAGTGAGGTATTTACATGCTAAAAACTTGGTATTTTTAATGTTAATGTGATTTCAGTTAGAATACTAGTAAGTCTGTAATTCGTTATGTAAGTTTTTAAATAGAAAAGTATTTTAGAATTGGTTGTAATAATCACTAGCTGAAACTCAAGTTACCTCACATTCCATCCGCAGTAATGCACCAAGTAAAGGACCTCTCCACCTTCGACATCAGAATCTTTTATACTAGCTTCATACATTTTTTGATTTTTCCCTCGTCCATACCGCACTTGGACTTTCATGCCTGGTGGATAGCACTCAAACTCCTCTTCTTCATTGTTGTTGTCATCATCTTCCTCCTCATCCTCTTCATCCTCTTCTTCCTCCTCCTCCTCTTCTATTTCTTCATCATCTTCATCTTCATCTTTATTGGTTTCATCTCTTGAAAGGTTTAAAAAATTGCAGAGTTAATAAAAGTTACTTCATATGCGTTTCAGTTCCAAACCACATATACTGATAAAAATCGTGGCTGTGATTGTTCCAGAACAGCAGGTTCCATGTGTATAAAATGCTCTGAGTTTCAATTTAGCACTAAAAACTAAAACCTGTATGAGAGGACAAGTGTCAGAAAGATCTATTTAGAGGAAAATGAAGAAGCAAAAATAAGTCCATTAAAAGAAAATTTCCTGTACTGCAATCCCAGTCCTTGGGAGGATGAGGTAGGAGGCTCAATGTGAGTTCAGAGGCCAGTCCAGGCTACATAGTATGACCCTGCTCAAATGACAGTCAGAGAGACACAGAGAGAGAGAGAGAGAGATTAAGTTTGAATGATTGATTTCCACCCGTAAAAGAACATAAGTTGTATTGAATGGCAGGAAACTAGTATGCCTAACTAACTGTTCTCTCATGCTTTATTATGGAAGTGCTTTACAACTCAGCTGATACAAACACACACACACACACACACACACACACACACACACACACACACACACACACACACCCCAACACTCAACTGCCATTTTCTGATTAAAACTTACTCTAAAACAAATATTTCCAACCTAAGAATGATTAAAACAAACATATTTACTAACAAATGGCAACTCTTAGTAATGTTAAGATATGCTCCAACCAGATCCTCAAATGTTGAAGTAAATGAAATATAATTTTAATTTTCACAGGAATTTTCTACTATAGTCACATGAATATAACATCTATCTATGCAAATATCACAATTTCTGCTCTTTACCAGACATTAACTGATCTTTCCTACCATAGATTCTTTCATCCTGAAAGTTTCTAAAAAGTAGGCAAATTGAGAGGCCAACTCTAAATACTGAAAACTAAAACACAAACTATCCCAGACTTAAGAGCACTAAGCTATTTTCATCATCTCATTACCACATAATTTCTAAAATGGGCATTTATATTCCTGTTTTTTTCCTTTTTCCTTTTTTTCAATTGGAATCTTGAGACAGTCTTATTATGTAGGCATGCACAGCCTTGAACTTGTGACCCTCCTGCCACAGGCTCTAGAGTTCACCGCCATGCCAGCTTCACATTCTGCTTCTATTATCCATAAATCTGTACTGAAAAAATTGGATAAAATCTCCAGGTTCGAATCTTTCCAATCACTAGTTTTACATAAATTAAGTTTCAATATGAATTCAGTGTTATATTTAAACAGTTTGTTTACTTTGCAATGTGAGTGAACTATCAACAAGTCTCTTTCAGAAAGGATCTATCACTTCATAGCTAGAAATGTGTAATCATATGAAAATAGATACAGAAAAGCCCCAGCAGTACTAATTTCAGTTTTAGATTCTTTCATAAAATCTTTTAAGTGATAATGTGTCTCAGCTATATAATTATATGGGTAGTGAGAACACCTACAGATACATGGAATGATGAGGGAGTTCACAAAGGTACTAGATCCATCAACTTTGTCTGAGTGGAGGCTCAAGCCTATAATCCCTCAGGAGGCTGAGCCGGGAGGATATCTAGATCAAAGACAACGTAGCAAGACCCTGTTCTCAGAAACTCAAAACAAAGAAATAAGTAAAGACTTAGGTATAGTCAAGTCAGTCAGTATTTAGAAGCCTAGGCCTAAATGACAACAACTTTAGTCTGAAATGAAAAACATGAACTGTCATTCAGCAAACATTAGCATTTCTATCATGAAGAAGTATTTTAATTAGCCAAGATAACTACAAAACCAGAGATGGCATTATAACTATCAAGAATACCTTAAATGAATGTGCTATTTACATAATACACTGAAACCACTAGGAGAGGAATACTACTCCTTCATGTTTTAAGATTACATCCTGGACATCTAAGAGAAAGGGAGTGATGAGTACATAGTGAAGCATAGTACAAAGGAAAGAAAGATCCAAAATCAGTTAGTGAAAATACCCAACTCATACATCAAATAATACACCAAGCCCATTGGGTACATGCCAATATTATCAGACATAAAGACAGTCCTGTCAATGGTTGAAGAAACAGAACATGGAAATTGTGAGACAGACCAACCAAAAATTTAAAAGTTTTGCACTTATATACAATCTCAGACACAAACTAAATTTTATTAAACCACACACTGGGTTCAAAGAAGCAAACAGCATAAATACTGGCAATTAGCCAAAGAAAACTGCTTTGTTTGTTCAAAGACATCGCTGGTAAATTCAAAGAGTGAATGATGAACTTGATGGCAGGCACATAGAATGCCCAGAAAGGCATTTCCTGAAAATACCAATTATAACCAACATACTCATTAAAAACTAAGCCGATATACATATTACATAAAGCACACACACATCTGTATTTATCTTTTTAAAAATCATTGTGCTAATGCATGTTTTGTGTGAGTACAAATGTACCAGGCCATAGGGCAAGTATGGAGGTCAGAGGGCAGTTTGGGGGAGTTGGTCCTCTTCTTCCACTGTGAGTTCGGGGCTCCAATTTAGGCAGTCAGACTTGCAAGGCAGACATTTTACCCACTAAGCAATCCTGACAGTCCTGAAGTTACTTGTCTTCTGAAGAACAATAATGTTTGGGAAACAAACTACATCAAAATAAACTTTTTACCTGAATCAACAGAGAAATGCAGGATTTCCCTAATCCAATATTCTACTCACATTGTAAGAAGGAAAAGAAGCCACAGTATTAAAAAATATGTACTGAAGAGCAAGTACTAAGCCGAGCAGCTTAGTACTTAGTATTAACCTTTTAAATCTCCTAACCCATACTACAGAGTTAGGATAGAGGAAAATTCTTGGTGGTGACCAAGCAGGGAAAACTTAAATACCAAAAACAAACCAAAATACACCTCATATCCCAATATGTTTAATTTTTTTATATTTGTAAATATTCTTTTAGCACTTAATAATAACACTAAGAAATCAATTATGATGTCTGCCTTCATCTGTAGTTTTGCTTTTCCCTGTTTTAGTTACTCATATCATTGTCAGTTAAAAAAATATTGAACAGAAAAAATTCCAGAAACTAACCATTCATTTTTAATAGTGTGACATGAGTAGTATGATAAAACCCTGCACCATCCTGCTCCACTCTGCCAGGAACTACTCAGCTCTATGCTAGAGTACCTGCACTTTGTATGCAACCCACCCATTACCCATTTGCAACCATGCTGGTGCAGCAGTGCTGAAAAGGAGGCAGCAAGGCGGGAGAATGGAAGGGCAGATGAAGAGAAGGGCAGAGGAACTTGAGTGGTACAACAGGGCATATAAGAAAACACATAGCCAGTCATGATGGCACTGCACATACAAGAAGTGGCCCTAAGACTACCTAGTGATGTCACAGCCAGTTTAATATGTGTGCTACACTCAACAATGATATTGCCTAGCAACAGTTTCTAAGAACATACCTGTGGTTAAGCAACACGACTGCACTTTTAATAATCATTTCCTTCATGTGTTTAAATAATATCAAATGTAGGTGTTCACAAAAGGAAAGCTTTGGTCTGTGGTATGAATAGCCATGTATTAGTTGATAAAAGGGATACATTCTTAGAAATGTGTTGCCGTACAAATATAAAGTGCACTTATATAAACCTAGAAAGGCCAGCTTTCTACATGCCTAGGCTATACAGTAATCGTCATGAACAAAATTGGCTTTATCATCAATATGTAGACCACAACTGTACTCATGAATATTCACAGTACATAGAGAACTCATACAACCGAAAGTTAAAGAGTCAAAACTTTATAATAGAATTTGACTAAAGAACCAACTTGGACAATTAGTGAGAACAGAAAAGAGTTACTAACAAGTATCTGCGAACAGTAAAACACTCCAGAGACAATGTTGCTCCCAGAATTTTAGCTGACAGCTGCATATGAATTTTTTCTTGAGTTGGAAGTTTCTGGTAGGAACACTTCTAATATTCTCAACACTATGAAGCCATACAACACACACTCTACTACATTCATCTGAACCTTGCACTGTCCTGTTCCATCTTGCCAGGAGTATAACAAACGATACCTTTGTATTGTTTTCTTCTTTATTTCAGAAAGCTAAAGTGATCAACATGTTTCCGTAAAAACCCCAATCTTTACTAAGTTTCTTAACTGGAATAATCTTCAACAACAGAACTGTAAGGTATACTTTAAATATGTCCATATATACAGAGAAATATAACAAAATATAAAAAACACTCCTTACTATATTTACCTGGTCACATTTAGTTTATTTTTTTCTTCCCTATTTGTATGTTATAACTAAATTTTCAAAATACTAAAATGAAAAAAAGTTGTTTGTATTTATTTAAAAACGTTCCTAGCACTATGGATGCTTATGATTTTCTAAAATCTCAGAGATACAATCAAAGATTACCTACAAAGCTAAGAATCCGACTGCAGAGCATTTAAGTCAACATTCTCAAGTAGCCAAGTAAGTAAGTACTACTCACCACACATGGCCAAAATGACTCACACACTCTCTGCTTAAGATAAGATGCACATATACCCTAGGAGCCCCACCGCCAGTATATCATCTTCATGACCCTTATTACCCCAGTCAGACCTTAATGCAGTAAAGAGCAGGTTCCCTCAAAATAATTATTTATAAATTTCCATGATGAGAGCAAGAATAGATCAAAAAATGTGATCTTTTCAATAATTCACATTAATGGGGTCTCTGAAGGAATCAATTTTTCTTAACAAATGCAAATAACTCTTCAGTACTTCATCAATCAAACCAATTTAGTTTCAAATATTCACAAGAGCAAATGATAAGACTGTAGCCAGCCAAAATGCATCATAACCAAATCAAGTATCTTACCCAGATCGTGCTTGCTCTTCTTCAGCATCTACCTCTGTGCCAAGGGACTCCTCTGCCCTAGCTCTGTCACTGTCTTTGTCTTCTGAGTTTTCCTTTTCTTCTAGTTTTCTAATGTTGGCTTCTTTTTCTTGATCCGACTGTGCAGATATAGATTCTAATAAACTCTTTTTACTTCCCTAGAGAAAGACCAGAAGAACTAAACCAACAACAGTAAAAACTTAGACCTAAATCCATGACTCTAGTTGTCAGCAACAAGAGGTGCCAACCAAAATGACAAGCTATTACTACTGATAAACAGCATGCTCTGTAACAAACTCCTACATTTTAAAGGACACATTACATGAAAAGAGCTACAACTCAATTTGAAGAGTTACTATAAAAACTACTCTTTTAAAGTAACATTGGAGGGCTGGGGATATAGCTCAATAGAAGAGTTTAGGACTCGGGGTTTAATCCCCAGCATATTAAAAACTAACAAATACCCTTAACAAAAAATATAATGAAGTATAATACTTCCTAATAGTAAATTAACTTGGGGAACTTTAAAAAGGCTGTAGAAAATGTATCAAGACAACAAGTGAAAATGAACAGTGTCAGGTTACCAGAGAGGGCTGGATGTTTTCTTTTCTCTCACTCTCATCCTCAGCTGGTGTCTCCTCTTTTGGGACCACGTTCTTATTATCTTCCACATTTACTTCTTTGATCTCTGTCTCACTTTCTTCCTTAACTTTTATCTCTTTATTTTCACAATCCTTACATGGCTTGTTAAGAACTTTCTCTGGCAATGCCATCTGAAAGTCAATATTAGCTGACCTGCAGTACTCCTCAAAGCCATATAAGTACCTGGAAACATGCAGAGAGGATACATTTGGTAAGAAACATTCTAATATACTACTGAACAGTGTGGGGAATTGCTTTGGTTTCACCTTTTGAGGTGGCCTGAAGCTGGAGACGATGCATAAGTCTCCTGGGGTCACAGGTATGCATTTTCATGCCTGAGTTACAGAGTTGTTATTTAATATGCATTTTGTTTTAGGTTATAATCACTTCAGTGTGTTCCAATTATTTATCCCCTTTTATTGAGAAAAGGTCTAATTATGCAACCCCAAAATTCTTGACCCTCCTATTTTAGTCTTCCAAATTCTGAGATTATAGACGTGGGCCACTATGCCTAGATTGTCTCTCCCCACTTTAAAAAAATAAAAGAAAACCCACACAAATAAAACATTTTATCAAATAAAGCAAATCGGTTTCTTAAAATTACAGGTAAATGAAGGGGCTAGAAACAATCACTCTGAGTGAGGTAACCCAGACCCAGAAAAATAATCACACGTTTTCTCTTGTCTGGGAATGTTACTGTTGAATCTTCAGAATATATGTATTTCATTAGGAATACCCACAAAGGTCAGGGAATTACTAAGGGGTCACAGGGAGGGACTTTTAAGGGAGGGAGTAGAATACACTTGTATAAAAGGTTGGTGGGGGGGGGGAATCTGGAGAGATGGCTCAGAGGATTAAGAGCACTGACTGTTCTTCCAGAGGTCCTGAGTTCAATTCCCAGCAACTACATGGTGGCTTACAACCATCTGCAATGAGATCTGGTGCCCTCTTCTGTACACATAATAAATAAATCTTAAAAAAATTAAAATACTTTAAAAAAAAAGGTTAAAAGGGAATAATGGAACATGAGGGTTAAATTGGAGTGAAGGAGTGGGGAGTATGTTAGGAAAGGGGGATGGATAAATAACACTGAAGACCTTTTGAGAAAAACATCACCCTATAATGGCAACAATGCCCTAGATACCAGAGGATAACAAATAAAAAGTCCAATGAAGGTATGAGTTACTTCCTTTGGAGTTATTGGCCTGACGGTCTATAGACAACCCCCTCCCCTGCCCCAAAACATTACAGGCTATTGCATTGCTCTTGGTTACTGTCCAGAACTGGATAGTAAGATCCTATTGCTGAAGATGCTACATGCTTGAGTAATAGGACATGATGAAATCAAGCTATTACAAACCTGGATGCTTCATCCCTACATGCTCACTTTCATAGTGCTGGAAGATGCTATGCAAACTAGTGGAAGAGAAAAGTAATCTTCAATCATACCCAGCCAGCTATTTTTAATCCTTCAAGCTACAATAATGACTGGCCTGGAAAGGCATGTCCACTAGGGCAACAGGGGCACAAACATTATGGGAGTAAGCAACTACTTTCTGATGAGATTTCAGCCCAACTTTATAGAATGAAACCCACACCTATCGGGCTAGGAACCTGTGGCTTCAACAAGTCACAAGCACTAGGGGAGAGCCTACTACTACTGTCGCAGCTAAATAGACATAGTATTAAACCAACTCCTAATGATTTATCATAGATCACCTGAGAAACTCCTACTTGCAGTTGACAATAACCACAACTAGCTAACAGCTAACATACAGAGAATAAGAGACTGCCAATTGGTCTTTCATAAAGAGAGAGGGAAAAAGTGTGTCTGTGTGTGTGTGTGTGTGTGTGTGTGTGTGTGTCTGTATCTGTATATGTATATACATACACATATACGTATAGAAACGCACGCGCATGTGTGTGTGTGTGTGTGTGTATTTAGCACAACCCCCAGCCAAAGAAGCAGAGATCATGTGTGTGTGTGTGTGTGTGTGTGTGTGTGTGTGTGTGTGTGTGTGTGTTTAGCAGAGATCATTTTGGAAGAAGGGATGGAGGTGGTAGATGACTACAAAGAAACAGTGTCTTTTGGACACAGCAGGGCAGCTACACACATGAACTCACAGTAGCTGTGACAGAATGTACAAACTCATGCAAGCAAAATCCAGACCAAATCGCAGTAAGGAAAGAAGAGTTGGACACCTAATTCCACCCAAGCTGTGGATCTATGGGCAAGTGTTAGCTGCTGGGAGAGGGAGAGACAATTTTCTCTAAGAGTGTAGGCCTTGGTAAGTTAACTGCTCTCTATGTAGAAGACCACACATCCAAGAATATTTGGGCAGCACAAATTGATCTTGAAGGGAAAAAAATGTGGCAGGGGTGAGGGTGTGGGGATGGGGTGTTAAGAGAGGGAAGAGAAGGAAAGGGAGAGAAAGACAAAGTTGAACGTATGGAGAGGGGAAGGTGAATTGGGGAAGATTGGGGGTGAATATGGTCAAAACCTACATGAAGCTTTCAAAGAACTTAAAAAATAATACCTGTGGTGTGAGTGAAAAGTTATAATCTAAATAAAAGTAACAACAGTAGCTATCAGAAGGATTAGTGGAATCTATTAAAATTATTAATGGTAAAAATCTATTGTTGAGTATTTCTAATATGCAAGGTATCAGAAACTTTAGTAAACTTCATAAAATCAGCAGAGTACTCCTAAGAGGTAAATTGTAGTAACCCTTTTTATATAAGTAAACTAAAATGCAGGTAAACTATATAGGGTCAAAGATCACCAACAACTAATAATGGGATCTCTTTGGCTTTGGGACATTTTTAATTTCTATGCAGTACTTTTCAAATGATCCTGGCATTCAATAGTTTCTTTACAGATTCTTATATATCTAATATCTAGAAATATTTCCATAGTAAAAATTTCCATTTTTTTTCTAAATTAGCTTAAGTTAAATGATATATCCCATGCTGTTTTCTAGGTAAGATATTGAAGATAATCACATTGAGTACACTGGCTTACTTTTTATAAGCACATTTAACATTGTATCCTGCAGCTGAATTTAAGACAGGGATCCCAAGGTCTTGGTAGACTTGCTTCCAAACAGCTCCACTTTCAATCTAATGGACAAAGAATAAAAAAATTTTCAAAGATGGGAAGGTAGTAACACATTTTACATATATAGCAAATATGATATGCTTAACATTTCTTGGTTCTAGGCTAAAAAGCATGAAAAATACCATATGATAAACTTTAAATGTGGTTTACAAATAAAAAGCTTTATTACTCTAACAAATGTCAGATAGTTCTAAGTATCAAAAATCTGGGCGATTATAGACTTTTAAATAAATTCAGTTATGGTAAATGTCAAAGTATATGTTTTTCAAATCAATACTTCTAACAAAAAGAAAAAATTGAAGTATATTCTTCCCAGAAAACTCACAAGCTAGTAAATCAAAACTATTCTATGAGCTTAGGAAGGCATTTTAATCTATACCATATTCTGAGTTGGAGGAATCATGCATCCTAACTTTAAAACCCCATCTCAGATCTAGCCGGGCGATGGTGGCACACGCCTGTAATCCCAGCATTCGGGAAGCAGAGCCAGGCTGACCTCTGTGAGTTCGAGGCCAGCCTGGGTTACCAAGTGAGTTCTAGGAAAGGCGTAAAGCTACAGAGAGAAACCCTGTCTCAAAAAACCAAAAATAAATAAAAATAAAAAAAATAAAAAATCCCATCTCAGATCAACTCAACACAGTTTTAGTGAAAGGGAGGGAGGAACTTGGTGTGGTGGCACACACCTTTAATCCCTACACTGGGGAAACAGAAGCAAGGGGATCTTGGAGTTCCAGGCTAGTGAGGGCTACATACTAAGATCCTATTTTTAAAAAGAAAAGGGCAAAAAAAAGTGTTTCCACTCCTGTGGCTGGGCCTTGATTCTTGACTCAGACAGGACTTCATCAAAATCTGACACACTCAACAGGGAATCAGACTTGTCACTGAAAAAAATCATCTTTATCCTGTGTTTCTAAACTGTACCTTTCATCCTAGTTCCCTTACATTCTTATTAACAAACAATAATTTTAGAGATGACAGATAGGTAAGGAAGCACACTATATGAAAACCACACTCAACCATATAATTTATAGTGAGATTATAGTACTTACGTTATCAAATCCTCCAAGTTTGTGTACAAGTCTGAATAACTTAAAAAGATTCAAATTCCGATACCCAAGCACAGGTCGCTTGTTAATAGGTGTACCTATTAAAACATAAACTATATTAGCACCATGCTACAGATTTTTATCTAAAAATCTCAAAAGATTCACATAATATCAATGTTTACCATATACATAAGCCACAGGACCAAACAAAACAAAACAAAACAAAACAAAAAAAACCTGCAAAACTCCCACAACTTTCTTATCTAAACCCGTGTCACCATTTTCTTAAAAGTTTTTGCACACCAGATTTTTAGTCTTGTTTCTTTCTAGCATCTTCCCTCTGGTGGTATAGAGGATGAGTATCAAGTGAGGCTTAACGAACTACAAACCTTTCAAACACTAGGGACGAAGCTGAGAACTAAAGAAGTACTGAGATGCACACTGGGCAGCTGCCCATCAGGTATTTCATGAGGCTTTCTTTGTGCTTTACTTATTAACACTCTGAACAAAAGTTTAGCTTTACGTGAGTAAAGCTAAACTTTGTTTCCTTCAACAGAGGAACTCTCAAGGAGACACTAAGGAAAACTACCAAGATGTCCAAAATTAGTAGAGGAAATAAGAAAACAGAGCCAGGCTGACACATCCTTCCCCAAACCCAAGTGGGTGAGTGGATTAGCATATTATTATCATTCTTCTCTAATTAGGCTTTAATCATTTTTTGCACTGTTTCTTGTATATCACACAAAACTAGAAGGAAGACCACACTTCTTAGGCTAAGTCTCCATGCATACAAACAAACAATAGAGGAATCAAAAATATTTAACATTAAAGAAGAATTAAAAAATACCCATACCATAACAGCCATTAACCATTCGTGAACACAAAACAAAACAAAAAACCCCTCAAGGTCTAGACTGGCATGGTAAATTTTAAAAGGTTAGCATATATCTTCTACTCTGCTTTAGTGTATGTGTACCTGCATGTGTGAAACCAGGGAATGACCAAGTTTTGAACATGCTAGGCAAATATTCTACCAATGAACTATGAACTTGGCCTACTTTTTACATTTTTGAGATTTTTATTTTATATGAATGATGCCTTGCATGCATGTATGTCTGTGTACCATGTATGCCTAATGGCCTCAGGGAGCTGGAGCTACAGACAGTTGTTAGCTACCATGTGGGGTACAAGTCCTCTGGAAAAAGTCAGTACTGTTGTCCACTGAGCCATCTCTCCAGCCCACCTTCTTACTTTGCATATGGTTCATGTTTCTGTACATGTACATGTATGCGGAGGCCAGCATTTTTGTTTTTTCAGTGCCTCTCCCTGATTTCACCTATTTGGCTAAACTGGTAGGCATGTCTCTGCCTTCTCAGCATTTGTAAATACTGGTGGCAGTTATTAAACTCATAGACTCATACTTACAGGGCAAGTACTTTACCAACTAAACCATCCCTCAGCTTTACTTCTACTTTTGAGACAGGTCTTGCAAAGCTGCCTAGGCTGGCTTGAATCCTCTTTGGCTCAGCCTCCTGAGTAGCTGAAATAACAGGTTTATACCACCAGGCCCCATTTTAGTCTTTGTCCCCTTTGGAGAGTGTGGTTTAAGAAGGGTTTCATGTAGCCCAGGTTAGCTTCAAATCTGCTAAATAGCTGAGGATAATCTTGAACTTCTAAATCCTGCTTCCACTGGGAGAGTGATAGGACTAATTATAAGCATTTGTCACAACACTCGGTGTGTGTGGCTTCATGCATGCCAGACCACCAGCCCTGTTCTTTCCATTTCTTTTGCAAAATTCAGAAAGCCGCCACATTCAGCTGGAGACTGTTACAGTTGTGTTCGCCCCAGACTTCTCTTTTTTCCCGTGTGAGAGGGAGCTTTTCAATACCGGACCTCACTACTTACTCCAGCCTAGCCTCAAGCTCACAATCTTCCTGTACTAAGCTCCCTAGTACTGGGATTAAAGACAAGAACCATCACATCCAGCCTACACTTCTTTCTCTATTTCTGGATCTCTACTTGGTTAAATTCTCTTGGTCTGTGAGGCTGGGTCTTAGGAATCACTCAATGCCCAAACAAGTATGATCTTTTGTTTTCTACCTTACACAGTTAAGAATGATGCGCTCATCCCCATCTTCCATGAGTTTACACAGCAAGAGTAACACACTCATCTATCCTCCATGAACTTACACAGTAAGAGTGCCACACTCACCTCTATCTTCCATGAACTTATAAAGCTGCTGAAGAAAGTTCTCCCTTTCCTCTGGAAATGGTTCTATTTCTTCCTAATTTTAACCACAGAAGAAAAAATATTGTTTTCCTCAATTCAGAATTTTATTAATGCAAGCAATGTCTTACCAACAGCAAAAACTAATACTCATTTAAATATTTCAAAGGCAGTTTACAAAATATTTTTTACTATTAAGTTGTTCAAAACCAAGTCTAGACATTTTGCACTATAGAGAAGAACACATCCTAAAAGGTATCTCAACAGAATTCCAACTGTTAATTTTTTTATAAGAAAAGACTCTAATAAAACTGTTGAACTCTGTACTGTTGTCAGAGATCTAGTCTTTAAATCAGGGTCACAGGCTCAAGAACACCTACTCTCACTTGTATTAAAATTGGGCTAGAGTTGAACATCAAAGTTGATTCCATTATTGTTCCTCAAGGAACTCGGTAAACACAGGTCCCATTTGCTCTAAGTATCCTTCATTACAGGCAGCCCCACTGGATAGTACTTCAAGCTTATATGATCAGTGAAGTGGGGAACAAACTTGATCTACAATACCTGAAGATTCAGACTTAGGGAAATCTTCAAGTAATAAAATAGTTCCCCGAATTATCAATTACAAGGGAGGGACTAGCTTCTTGCTGCTGTGGCCAAGGGCTGTGGCAGTAGGGAGCTGGTCCTGAAGCAACCTGCAAGGAGCAGGGTAGTAGGTAAGATTGAGGAACTCACCAATTCATTGACTTTCATCCATTCAACAAACAAAAAGCACCTGTAAGTGTGGGCACTATGCTAGGTGCTGAACAAATGAAAGAAAAAGCTATGGAGCCTGCTGTGACAGAACATGGTCAGGAGTAACTGCAGCAAAAATGACTCAGCATATATAAGCAAGCTATGCAGTTACTCTAATTGGAAGCAAAGTTCTAATAGTCATAGGAAACCCAACTAGTACACTAAACAAAGCTAAACATATTTCTAACTTGGAAAAATCACATTTCCACTGCCATTGTTCTAGTGAATTTTCCCCTTTGTTTTGAGGAGAATTTTTTGGAGCAAAATACAGTAAATTTAAAAAAAAGAACAAAACATTAATATCAATAAACTATTCGGTTGGTACTTAGACAAAAAAAAAATGACAACTATTAACTTGCTTATGATAAACCATATTTCTTCATTTAAACAGCCCACATGCCAGGTTTTGGTAAGGCAGTCAAATTATAAATATAAAGAAAAAAAAAAAAGAAATTATCCTAAATGTTACTGTGGTAAAATATTTGACTTAAGCCACATCAACTTTGTTTCTATTCCATAACCATCTAAGTTTGTATTAACTGAAAACGTTTGCCTAGTGATCAGATTTGCTTTTATAATACTTCTAAAACACAAATCTAAGCAATAAAATGTTTGAGAACTGATATTTATTGACCATCTTTATAGGTTATGCACTATGGTAAATGCTGAGAATATGAGAATACTAATAACATAGGGAACCTCTCTTTCAGGAGCTTACAAATATTAGTAAGACAGAAAAACAGGCAATAAACTTAAAGAAAAGTGATGAGGAGAGAGAGCGAGATACATGTAAGCACATATAAATATACATCGGAAAAAGGACACAAAAAAGTTGTACACATGGAGGGATGAAGTTTCCTAATCGGAGGGATGTTGTGGTTCTGGAGTTTTGTTAACTGACCAGAAGTTTGCTGGGCAATCCCCATCACTACTACCACACACACACATGCAGGATGAGGAATGGACAGGGAAGAAGCATTAGTGCAACTATGTGAAAAATGAGAAGCAGTAAGGTAGGTAAAATATGCTGCTACAGCTCAGAGTTCACAGGGAAAGGGCACAAAGACAAACATGAGAAAGGGGCAGAGGCTAGACCATCATGGAAGCTTTACAGTTGGAGCTTTACACTTATACTTAAAAAACAACACCTATTCAGATATTCTAAACACAGAATTGGTTGTTTTAACTTTTAACTGTTTATAAAATACTGGAGGTAGAAGCCAGGGCCTCCAGCATGCCAGGCAAGCAGCCAGACAATACCTCAACCACAGTTCTCATTTTAACATTTAAAATAATGGCAGACCTACGCCAGACTGAAACAGAAAAGTTTCTATGCTATCCTTTGTCACAGCACTCTAAAACATAACTTCCAAAAAACTCCTATTTCATTTATTCTTTACTTCACTTAAATGATAAAATCCCCAAACTGAAAACACTATATATTCACAGTAATTACTGTGATTTTCAAAATAAAAAACAGAATTCACTTCATGGTCAAAACACTAGGTGTTATTATCTGCACATCACTTACTTGGTAATTTCTTGTGTTAGAATACCTGTCACTTGCAGACCTGAAGTCACAATAAAATCTAAAACATTAACTCCATGACCCAAATTAATGCAAAAGGAAATCCATGTGCATGAAATTAAAATGCTTTGCATCCCGTGAATGTAAAAGATGTTAACCTTCACTTTTTTTCATTAATGCTGGTTGGACATTATATTCTGGACACTTTTCCTAGTGAGTTGATAATGGTAAAGATGTACACCTATCATAAGGTGGTAACTATCAACATGACAGTGCAAACCATCTAAGGACTAGGTACTATTTTAGTAATCTTATAAAGTAAAAGCATCTGCAAAATCACCTAAGATGAGAGTATCAAACTACTCTGAACCTCCCAAGCCTACATTTCTGTTTTCAGGTAAGAAGCAAACAACTTGATAAGACAAAATTTTATGAAGAAAAGATTCCTAACAGTAAAACATTACTTAACATTTTAAAAGGCATCAACTGTTTTTACTTACCTCTTCTTCACTGCTATTATCTTCTTTCTCTTTTTCATCATCTTCCTCCTCCTCCTCTTCCTCAGCTTCACTACTAGAGCTATCTTCTTTCAACTCAGTCTTCCAGTTAGCAGGAATAGTTCTACTTTTGTGAAACTCAAGTGCCTGATCAAAGGCTAGAAACAGATCATAACATTAGCAAACTGACTACAACAACTGATTATCTAAAAATATTAAATATGACAACTGGGGGAGATATTCAGAGGTTAAGAGCACTGACTATTCTTCCAGAGGTCCTGAGTTCAGTTCCCAGCACCCACATGGTGGCTCACAACCATCTGTAATGAGATCTGGCGCCCTCTTCTGGCCTGTAGACATACATGCAGGCAGGACATTGTATACATAATAAATAAAATAAATTTTAAATATGACAACTGAACTGTCTAAAACTATTACACATGATATAAGCTGTGGTATGAGCACTGACATTTGTTAAGTGTGTGCTAGGTTCCTAGCTCTATACTAAATCTGTTCTATGAAGCCACTCACTCAATCCTTTTAATCATACACACAAGAGACCCACTTTATAGCTAGTGCAGCCCATCGCTACCCCTGGAAGGGTTCTTAGATAAAAACAAAAGCAAGAGGAAACAAGCAATTTTCTTCTTTGAAACAGAAATTAAGCTTATGTACTAACAACAAATTTCAAATAGATGAGTCGATGTTTTATTCAGCAATTACTAAACAGTACCATATCAAGAACAAAAAAAAAACAAACTAGAAATGTTCTTTGCAACTCTAACTGAACCAAACTTGAAATTTTGTTAATAATAAGTTTAAACTAAAATTAGCTAGAAACAATCAATCTTTTATACTATGTGGCATTAATTATAAAATCATAATTTGTTATGATTTTAAGGCAGTCTACTGACTGTTAACAGGTAAAGCAAAGTGAAAACAGTAATTTACAATGGGAAAAAAAGAAATAACAAAAGCAATTACAGCATTATATCCTCTCTGTCAGATATAACTATTAGAGTCTTTTGCCTAGGAATAAGCAGAGTTAACAAATCAAAATTACCCAGATTCTTATTTTGTCATCCCTGTAAACTGATAGTGAGTTTACTAAGGAAAATTCAAATTACTGAAATAGCTAATAATATGATTTTTAATTGTTGTTCCAGATTATTATCTTAATTAGAACTTCTACCAAAGAAAGATGTATAACAGGATACATGAGTTTTCAAAATGTAAATCTACTGAAAAATGTTAGTAAGAAAAAGAAAACTTAAGAAAGTCAAGAAAATTAATTTATGCCAGGTGGTGGTGGCACATGCCTTTAATGTCAGCACTTGGAAGGTGGAGGCAGGGAGATCTCTGTGAGTTCAAGCCCAGCCTGGTGTAAAGAGTGAGTTTCAGAGCAGTTACACAGTTTTTTCTGTCCAAAAAAAGAAAAGAAATACGGGTTTTAAACTAATCATAACCTCTCCAAGCCCGTCCCCTTACCTTGTTTTAATACAGCATCAGGCTTCAGTGCAGTGTCACTAGTAATTTCATGGACGTCTTTTCTTGGAACTGAAGTACTGCATTATTCAATTATAAAGATGAGAAAATGAGAGAGTAAGACCACAGTCATCAAATCATAGACAAGTACCAAAAAAATGAGTAATAAAAACAACTATAAGTCCCAAATCACACACTGTCTATGGAAGAATCCCGCCTTAAGATTTGTTTCATTTATACCTAGGTTCAAATTCCAGAACCAGAAAAGAGGGAAATGGTATCAAATAGTCCTCTGTCTAGAAACAAATGCTGAACCTCTACAGCAATGTAATAATGAAAACAAGCATTTGGATGATAGAACACATAAATCAAATGAGGAAGAAATCAACAGTAAAACTTGCCATTATCTTGAGATAATAATAAAATTAGTTTAAGGTAGGAGGAAAATATGCCTGTTAATAAGATAAATTTCTCTAGTTTTTCTTTGTTCTGGGGGTGTTCTCAACAATGTTTCAAGAACTATTTTAGGATTACAAACTAACTTCTAAAATGAAATTAGGCCTCTTATGGAATGCCTCAAGCCTAAAGAGAGATATGCAAAAGACTTGAGACAGGTTAAATAATAAATACCATTTACTATTCTCTAATTTAAGTAAACTAAAATTTAGCTCCTGGTTTGTACTAATCATCCCCCCCACCACCACCAAAAACAATTAAAAAAAAAAACCTCTAATTGTGAGAATACAATTTTCAATGCTCCATCTCTTTAAAACCTTGTTTGGTGGCTAGAAAGATGGTTCAGGGGTCAAGAGCTCCGTCTGTTCTTCAAAAAGACCAGAATTTGATCCCTAGCACCCATAAGGAAGCTCACTAATGTCTGCAACTCCAGATCCAGGGGATCTGACACCCTCTTCTAGTCTCCAAGGACACCAGAAACACTAAAGTGTACACAGAAACACTAAAGTGTACATGCAGGCAAAACATGCATACACATAACATTAAATTTTTAAAAATTAAATCTTTTATTTTAAAAATTTCAGGCATACAAAAGTGGGTAACAATTGTGCAATTAAGTCTCATACACACCACAGCAGTCAGAAACTCAGTCACTGTTTCATTTACATCTCTATATGTCTCCCTCCCACCTCCACACATTATATAATTCATTTTTCATTATGAATCTTTAAAATACTTTAATGAAAGTGGATTAAATATTTAAACACAATTACCTTTTCTAGTTTTAACCAGGTGTAACTAGCAATTAAAACTGTACATATTTAAAGCATACAATGTGATAATTTAACACACACATACTATAAGAAATGACTGTCACAATTCAATTAACACATCTATTACCTTACACAGTTACCTTTTAAGGGAATGGAGTGGGGAGTGAAAAATATCAAGTACATAAGATGTGTCAAGAACTACAACTGCCACATTATTATACAGAAGACTCGGAAGCATGAAGCTGAAAACTTATGCCCTTTAACTACCATCTCCCCATCCCCCTAGTCCCCTAATGTAATTTATTTAATATCAAACAAGTACTCAAATTTGGTGTTGAAATGTCTTTGATTATCTCAATTTTGTTAAAGTTGTTTTCATAGATTATTTTCAAATTTACTTTTCAGAACTTGAAAACCTAAACACTAAACCTCAAGAAGTGGTGACCTAAAGGTACTGACACCTAGTAAGTAAAACTCAGGAGAAAATTATTTGGCTTCAGCTGTGTGATAGCACGAACTTATAGTCCTGGTTATTAGGAGGCTGAAAAGGCATGATACTGAGCCCAGGAGAGTGAGAAGAGGCTGGGGAAGAGGAGGAAGGGAGAGAGAAAAGGAAACACAGTTTCTATATCTGTTTAATTCTTCTAAGTAAAACTGAAAATTCAGAACTCTTCTAAAAAAAAAAAAAAAAACCTTCTTCAAGAAAGACTGCTTTCTTTCCACGTGGAATGCATTTTTTAAAAAATACATTAAAATCCTGAGACCACTGTAGAAGTCATACATTAGCCAATCCATTAGCGGTTCTCAACCTTCCTAATGCTGCAACCTTTAATATAGTTTCCCAGCCATAAAATCGTTTTCATTGCTACTTCATAACTGTAATTTTACTACTGTTATGAATCATAATGTAAATATCCATACTTTCTAATGGTCTTAGGCAACCCCTATGAAAGGGTCATTCGACTCACAAAGGGGACATGACCCATAGATTGAGAGCCCCTGCAATAGATCTTAGTTACAAATAAAGAATAGTAAATCACCAAGAGCAAACCCTAGGACCACTGACATGGCCCAGCAGGTAGAGATACGTGGTGTCAAGCCTAAGAGCCTGAATTGAGTCCCCATATCCCACATGGTAGAAGGGAAAACAACTCCGACAAGCTGTCTTCTAACCTCTACATGTCCACCATGACACTAATGCACCCCCACCACAAGTAAATAAACAACACTGAAGAAATACAGCATATTAGTAGCTTGTTAGATCCATTAAACATCAAATCTGCCTAAAAGAACCATCAAGTTATACATGACTAAGGTACTGCTACATCTATGGTAGCAGACCCAATGAGTAAAGAAAGACACCCTAAGACTTCCAGAGAGTGTGAAAGCCATTCTCTTGAAATATAAAGGCATAAGGTCAAAAGAAGTAACTAAACTCATCATTTAACACCCTAATTTGGAAAACCTGGCTTATATGGGATAGATTTTAAAAATGAAACAATACTTACAATTTGCCATCTTTGAAAGATCGAACAAGAATATTGTCTTTTTTCACAGCAATCTCATCACTACAGTCAGGACAAACAACCTTTAAAAGAACGTATAGAACTATCATAAGTGAAAGTATACTAACAGTTATTTACACACCTGCTATCTAAATGTTTCTAAAGGTATAGGGCAGCACTATGTGGCTGAAGAAAGGCCAGGGCCAGAACCCAGAGTCTCATACACCATATGCTAAGCCTTCAATAAAAACTAAAAGCTTATAGAATGATCTAACACAAATGTATGTTGTAAAAGATTTGCTTTATAGTTGGGCATGGGGACACACGCCTTTAATCCTAGCACCAGGAAGTAGAGGCAGGCAGGTCTCTAGAGGTCCCATGAATGCTAGGCCAGGGTATTCCATGAGTTCAATCCTGAGAACCCAAGTGGTATTAGGAGAGAACTAACCAATAAGCTGTCTTCTGACCTCCACATGCACATTGAATGTAGGGCCATGGCATATGCCCCATGAATAAGTGCAATTTCAAAATTAAAATAAATAAACAGTAAATTATTGGGCCAATGAGATGGCTCAGTGAGTAGATTCCTGCTGTCAAGACTGACAATCTGGGTTAGATCACTAAGGAATAGCACTATAGGAGAGAACTAATTTCCACAGATTGTCCTCTGACTTCCATAGGCATGTGCTAGCACTCACACACACCAAAGATAAATAAATAAAAATGTTTTTAAAAAATGTCATGCTAGGAAGAAAAAAGCCCACATAAGTGTAAGAGCTGGACGCTATAGCTACTGTAGTTACCTAGGTAGGTAATGGCTTGTATGTCAAGTAATAGCAACAGAAAATTAAAGGGACAAAAAGCACCACAAGCTGAAAGGTGAGACAGACACAGGAAAAACTTGGTTTTGTCTTTTGCAAATGGCATGTAAAAGGAAAGCTACTGAAGGGGCCAAGAGGAAGGAGAAAATAAAGAGTCTGGGGCGCAAGCTTCAAGATGACTAACTGGCAAATATACAAGTCTGGTACTCAGCCAAGTTAATAAAATTTAGGGATCAAAATCTTATTAAGCCAAATGTTATGTAATCAAAACACTTCAGGAGGCAGAGGCAGGAATATCAGGAGTTCAAGGCTGCCCTCAACTACTCATCAAGTTTTAGGC
Source organism: Onychomys torridus (assembly GCF_903995425.1). Taxonomy (NCBI): domain Eukaryota; kingdom Metazoa; phylum Chordata; class Mammalia; order Rodentia; family Cricetidae; genus Onychomys; species Onychomys torridus. The sequence continues at coordinate 54,718,552 of NC_050447.1, forward strand.
CAGCCTGTCTCAATACAACATCAAAAAACAAACAAAAAGTATTCTGAAACTTGCAGCCCAAGAACCTCAGCTCCCTATGAGCTACAGATTTTGTAAATGCACATACAGCTGTTCATTACATTATTCCCTAGTACCAACACAAGCTATAAAGAGAAGAAGAGATAACCCTAAAGAGAACAGTCATATTTTATAAACTTGAATCACAACACTATAATTAGTTCGGAGAACTTAATGAAGACTGAAAAGGAGGACCATGAAACCGCCAAACTTGAGATTTCCTTACTTTAAAAAAAGGGAATATATACCACTTATTTCCTAGTTTCAATTAAGATTAAATGAGGTTACTTATCTTGTTTGAAACAGGGGTCCAAATAAGGGTTTATAAAAAGACACTTTCACTGGGCACTGTGGCTCAGCCTAGTGATTCCAGCACATGGAAGGATAAGGCAAGATCTGCCTAATTACATAGAAAAATATTATCAAGAAGTAACAAAAGACATGCTGGAGAGATGTCTCAGTTAAGAATACTTCATGCTCTTCCAGCAGACCCAAGTTTCATTCCTAGTACCCATGTCAGGTGGCTCACAACCACTTGTATCTAGTGTCTTCTAAACTCATAGGCACCCTCATATACATGGTATACACTCACACAGAAACACAGATACATAAAATTATTTAAATTTAACTTTAAAAAACTTTCAAAAATTCTTGGGCTGGGAGATGAGTTAGATAGTAAAGTATTTGTCATGCAAGCAATAGGACATGAATTAGAATCCCTAGCAATTACATAAAGCCAGGAATGGGTAGGTGGTAGTGGCACACGCTTTTAATTCCAGTACTTGGGAGGCAGAGACAGGCAGATCTCTGTGAGACAGAGGCCAATCTGGTCTACAGAGAGTTCCAGGACAGCCAAGGCTACACAGAGAAACCCTGTCTTTGAAAACCAAAAATAAAATAAAGCCAGGAGTGGCAGCCTGACCCTAAGGCCTCAGTATGGGACGGCGAAAGGAGTCCTTAATTTCGCTAATCAAAGTCACAGGGTTTGTGTGCATATGTGGCTAAGTTGTTTCATAGAAGTACATTTTTATTTGCACATGTGAACAGTGTCTTTATCAAAACGTCCCCCTTCTCTAGCATTCCTCTTTCAAACTTTTTTCTTATTAAACAGTCTTGGAGTAACAGGAGCACTGCAGGAGTGTGTAGATCAGAGGAAAGCTTGCACGAGTCAGTTCTCCCCTTCTACTCACAGTTTCGGGTCTTGAACTCAGGTCATTAGGGCTGGTGGTAAGCTAAACCTTTACCAGCTGAGCAGTGGCTGACCCAGCAATAAGAATAAGAGTGTCAATTCACAAAAAGTCTGCCCCTCTTTTGCATTTTAGACTTCATAGTGGACTTAGAAGTTCCAAAAGTTTACATCATGATTTTTCTACCCAAAACACCCAGTTTCTTCATTATAAAAACCACCTCTCTTAGACATCACCAAGACTTGTTTGTACCAAAATAATCTGGGAGATAATCTTTATTGATTTAATGATTCTAGACACTCGCTCCTATTTTGTACCTAAAAAACCCACTGGTTAGAAAAACCAGCCCTGAGTTTCTCTGATAAACTCAGCTAGTTAAAAAACTAAATGTTCCTAGCCAGGCATGGGTGGTACACACCTGTAACACCGGCTCTTGTGAGGCAACGATGGGAGGATCAAGAATTTAAAGTCAACCTAATTACAAAGATAATTGGAGGCCAAACTGCACTATATGAAACCTTGTCTTTAAAAGGGAGGGGGAAGTGAATGGCTCAACAGTAACATGGCTTATTGGTCAAGAGCATGTGCTGCTCCTGCACAGGACCCAGGTTCAATTTCCAACACCCACTTGGCAGATCACAGTTGTTTATAATTTCGACTTCAAGGGATCCAGCACCTTCTTCTGGCCTCCACAGGTACATATGCATACATAAAAGCAAATATTCATAAACATAAAATAAAACTGTATGTATCTTATGTATATAAGTGCTCTATCTGAATACAGAGCTAGTATGCTAGAAGAGGGCATCAGATTCAACTGTAGATGGTTGTGAACTACTCTGTGGAGCTGGGAATTAAACAATACCCACGGAAGAGAAGCCAGTGCTCTTAACTGTAGAGCCATCTCCCAGGCACCCCCAAATAAGTATTTTAAAAAAACAAGAATTTAGCTGGGCGGTGGTAGTGCACGCCTTTAATCCCAGCACTCAGGAGGCAGAGGCAGGCGGATCTCTGTGAGTTCCAGGCCAGCCTGGTCTACAGAGTGAGTGCCAGGACAGTCGAGGATACACTTCCAGGACAGTCGAGGATACACTTCCAGGACAGTCGAGGCTACACAGAGAAACCCTGTCTCAAAAACCCAAAAAAATAAAAAAAATAAATAGTCTTTCACACTCAAATACTTACCAGTGCAGGAAACCACAGTGCTTTCTTTTTATCCAAACTAACATAATCTACACAAACAACTTTGCCTAGTAGCTCATCAGTTTGTTTCCTATCATCCTCATCGTCGTCACTGGAGGAGGAGGAAGATTCCTCCTCTGGTCTAAAAAGAAGGAAAAAAAAATAAGACATTCTTATTTACCTTCAGGAAGATAAATAAACCAATAATTAGTAGGCTATTTCAGAATTTTCCCACTTTCCCCAAAAGCTGAAAATTAACTCTTTTCCATTTTAAATCATTCTCTAAATCTCCAAATAGTAACAGCAAGCATAAACATTTGAATTTACTATTTTGAAAAATAAGAGGGAAAGAAGGCATAGGCATAGTAGTGCACGCCTATAATTCCAACCAACAGTCAGGAGAAGTAAGCAGGGGGATCTGAAGTTTGAGGCTAGCCTGAGTTACATAGCAAGACATGTCGCAAAAGATAAAATAAAGATTAAGGAGAAAAACCAGACCAGCACAGCCAGTCCCCACATCTTCAAAAAACTGAAGGCCCACACTACATAGCCCAGTCCTATAATACAAGACAGGAGATCCCAGGGTCAAACTGTAAACATTCAAGGAGATAGTCTTCTGGCATTCCTAATACTAAAAAAATTATTAAAGGCAAGGGTTGGAGAGATGGCTGCTCAGGGGTTAAGAACACTGGCTAAAACTAGTGGAAACACATGAACTAAGAACCAATAGCTGAGGAGCCCCCAACTGGATCAGGCCCTCTGGATATGCGAGACAGTTGAATAGCTTGAACTGTTTGGGAGGCACCCAGGCAGTGGGGACCAGGACCTGTCCTTAGTGCATGAGCTGGCTGTCTGGAACCTGGGGCCTATGCAGGGACACTTTGCTCAGCCTGGGTGAAGGGAGGAGGGGACTGGACCTGCCTTGACTGAATCTACCAGGCTGAGCTGAATCCCCAGGGGAGTCCTTGCCCTAGAAGAGATGGGAATTGGGGGGGGGGGGGCGGCTGGGAATTGGGGGGAATGGGAGGAGGGAGGACAGAGGAATCCGTGGCTGATATGTAAAATTAAATTAAATTATAAAAGAAAAAAGAAAAAAAAGAACACTTCGAGAGGAACAGGTTAGATTCTTAACACTCATGGGGTAGCTCACAAGCCTCTTAAGTCCAGTTCCATGGAATTGATGCCCATTTCTGGCCTCTGTGGGCAATGCATATATATGGTGCACAGACATGACTCAGGCAAAACACTCATACACAGAAAATAAAATCTAAAACAAAAAGGCAGGTTTTCTTTTTAACTGGAAGTTACTTGGAGGGGGCAAAGAGACAATCTAGTTAAGAGACCACCACAGCAATCCTTAACAGCAAATGAACTGAGGAGTTCAGCATGGTTCTTTTGGGTTGCTGTAAAATACCTCACAGGAACTCAGAATACTGCACTGGGCTACTAAATGAGGAAGACGTCAACTATCAAAAAGAAGAATCTCAAATCAGGCACTATACTTCCTTGACATTAGAAAAAAGCTGCACATAATTCGATAAAAAGGAGAAAAAGACAAAGAAAATAGATACTTTATACTGAGTATCAGTGACAAGAAAGACAAGAAAATCCACAATTAATACGCCCCGCCCGCCGTGTAAGATTTCTAACAACTAACAGCTCAAATGCAATTCTAGTTTCAACAAGCCATTATTATTTCAGACAAGTCAGGACCAATTTCATACTTCATGTGTTGTAGACTTTGAAAAGATTAATTTTAGGAGAAAAAAATAGTATCTTTTGGAATCAGACAGAGGCAAAGTAGCAACTCCTACACAATTTTGTGAACATACTTAAAATTCTAAGTAATAAGATTTTAAAAAGCATTGTTTATAATATGTAAACCAAAGTCACAGACATTAATTTTCCAGATAATTGTTAGCACTGTTACAGGGTAAAACTTATACTAATAAATAACCTCTGTTAGGGGGGAAAAAAAAATCACTGGAAATTTCATTAGGCTTTATTCCTGATTGGAAGTGACAGCAGAAGATTGTCTTCCTACTCTACCAGTTAAACAGACTTTTAACAGGTTACTAAAAAGAAAAACAGTAGCCAGGCGGTGGAGCATGCCTTTAATCCCAGCACTTGGGAGGCAGAGCCAGGCGGATCTCTATGAGCTCAAGGCCAGCCTGGTCTGTACAGAGTGAGATCCAGGAGAGGCACCAAAACTATACAAAGAAACCCTATCTTGAAAAAAAAAAAAAAAAAAAAGAAAAAGAAAAAAGAAAAACAGTAACAAAGCTGGGGGAGAAAAGCACACGAAAACAAGTCTATAATTCTCATTATAGATGGTTTGTGAGCCACCACGTGGTTTCTGGGAATTGAACTCAGGACCTCCAGAAGAGAAGCCAGTGCTCTTAACCACTGAACCATCTCTCCAGTCCCCACAAGTCTATAATTCTAAGCATTGTATTTTGTGGTGATATTTTATTTATGCTGTAACAAATAAAGCTTGCATGGAGATCAGAGTGTGGAGCTAGCCACTAGAGATCAGGCAGTGGTGGCACACACTTTTAATATCCCAGTACTTGGGGATCTCTTGCCTTTAAGTCCAGCACTTGGGAGGAGGAAACAGAAAATGATATGGCTGGGTGGAGACAGGAGCTTGGCTTTTCAGTCTGAGGATTCCTAAAGGTAAGAAGTCTTTCTAGTGGCTGGCTGTTCTGCTAACTTTCACCCTGATATCTGACTCTGAGTTTTTGTTATTAAGACCAACTAGAATCCGCGCTACATATTTTCTTGGGCAGAATAAAACACAACCTTTGTCCAGAACAGGAACACAGTAAGGGTAAAGTGCAGTTCATTTACACAGTAAGAAAAATAACTTACTTTAAATAATTAACAAGGTAAAATTGGTCTTAAAAAATTCTTGAACTTAACTAGGCTTAACTAACGGCAGGCTGTAAATTACAAGGTGTCAAAAACAATCAATTTCAGAATAAATGGGGCAGATTAACCAGTATGTGGACTTGTAGTTGCTGAAAGAAAAACAAAGGTAGTTTTACAATATTGGGACAATGAAGTCCTGGGAAACCTAGGAAAATATAACCTTACATTTGTACAAAAAGAAACTGCTTATTTTGGTTGTAACAAGGTCTCATTATATATCTCAGGTTGGTTGCAAATTTGTCATCTACCTGCTTCAGCCTCCCAAGAGCTAGGATTATAGGGGAATGCCACACCAGGCCTGGCTAAACATACATTTGAAGTGACCATTGTTAGAATCATAATGAAGATATTTTTCAAAGGAGTTAAGTGAAAAAAGGAAATGAAGGTCACTAGAATGCCCTTATGAGAGATAAGAAACAGGAGGACAGACTGAAGAAATGTGGTAAAGAAAGGGTATTTCAAGCTATGATATTTACTTACAATGCACCAACAAGAACATTGTCAGAACCCTCAGCACTGAGAGCAATCAACCACAGTAGTGAGAGGTGAGCAACAGTCAGGAAAACCGGGAACAAACAGCTGGGCTTCATCTCCAAACCCAGCTTTCAAACAGCAATGTGTCTAACACAATTCCAAATCCCATCTCACACTGCATGATGAGACTCTCAACAGAATAACTGATTTAACATGTTCGCTAGTTACTAAGAAGCAGCACCTACATAACTTCATTCTCATGTTCAATGTAGAACTGTTTTTTCTTTAACGTTAAAGACTTTCTAGTATGTCTTTTAGTCATTTTAATAGATTATATCTATGTGATATTCCATATTAAACCTATTTTGAATTTATTCTTGAATTTCTGGGTGATGTGTAAAATGGTAAAATATTAACATTTTACTCTAATTTTCAAAATTAAAAAAAAAAATCTTAGCCGAGTGGTGGTGGTGCATTCCTTTAATCCTAGGCAGAGGCAGGCATATCTCTGTGAGTTCCAGGTCATCCTGGTCTACAGACTCAAGTTCCAAGCCAACCAGGAGGGAAATCTCTTTACATACTGAATTTTGACCCTGATATGTTTTCATGTAAATACATGATCATTCTATTCAGTCCTTGCATTCTAGACTTTGCACTGGGACTGTTCCTCCAGTCAAGTCTATCCAAGTACCCTCAAACCTGTACTTGCTATATAAACAGTGTGTGTGTGTGTGGGGGGGGGGGTGATACATTATAATTTATAGTAGAAGTTAATTTATTAGTTTTCAAAACTCTAAGACAGTTACTACTATAACCCTAATTTTACAGATGAAAACTGAAGCACGGCATGAGAAGGTTAACATGCCAAAGTAACAAGTGGCAGAACATGAAAACTCAGGCCATCATATATTCACACTGAGCTAGATAACTAGAATGAGATTATTTGACATTTCACACTCACCACTCTGATATCACCAATCAGCTATTAAAACTTGAATATACTCTACAGAATTATAGGAAGATTAATGATCAATAATAAAATATTAACTCATTAATTTTCAAAGCTATCAAAACATTCCACAATTCACATGTTTCAGTGAATACTTTGTGGTAATGTAATAATCCTCTCAAAGCTGAAAGACATCACATCAGAGTTACACTTAATATTCACAATGAAGGTCACCTCCACACATTTTCTTTTTCTTTCTCTTTAAGGCACAGTATTACTATGTAGCTCGGGCTGATCTGGAATTCAGAGACCTGCATGCCTCTGCCTCCCAAGTGCTGGTTTTAAGGGTGTGTGCCACTGCATTGGGCCCACCGTTTATTTTCTTTGTGGCTGAAATATTCAATTTTAAAATGTCATACACAGAAGAATTTTAAAAAACAGCTATAACACAAGTATTCTAAAAATAATCAAGTCACCAGCAAAGTAACAAGGCAGAGAAATTTTCTGGGCAACTAAAGAAAACATTTTCTAAAGATTCAGAGAGTAAATGCATAACTAAAATTACAGTAAGATAGGAAAATGGGTAGTAATTTTCAATGCAATGATTAGTCTTCTAAATTTACTCCTCAGATGAGAGTTTATTTACCATTAAATTAATTTGGAAAGTAACTAAAATACTCTAGCTGAGCAAACCCAAATTTGTCAGTTGAACAGGAAAAGCCTACGGGACAAGGGTAAGCTCAAGCCCCAGTTTTCCTTCCTGTGCCCTCAGAATTCCTTAACCTCAATTTATTTATTTATTTATTTATTTATTTATTTATTTATTTATTTATTTATTTATGTGCGTGCATGCGTGGTGCGTGCGTGTGTGTCTGTGTGTTAAGTATCTGTGTGTGTACAGGTTATTTATTTATTTATTTATGTGCGTGCATGCGTGGTGCGTGCGTGTGTGTCTGTGTGTTAAGTATCTGTGTGTGTACAGGATCGAGAGAGGACGCCCACAGAAGCCAAAAGTCATCAAATCCCCTGGAGCTGGAGCTACAATGGTGGCCCAATGTGGGTGGGTACTGGGACTAAACTCTGGTCCTCTGCAAGGGAAGCAATAGTTCTTAACTGCAGAGCCATCTCTCCAGATATTTATCCTCACCAGTGGATGGGAGACTGAAATTAAACAGTATGAATGTGTTTACCCATATTCCATCTTGAGGGTTCAGAAACAATCATTTAATATCTGATTTTATATACTGAAAGCATTCACTTAAGGTTTTTAATAATCCAACACTGTATTTATTTTTAGTTGTGTAACAATATTTTATTTCAGAATTTTTATTTTTAACATAAATTTTTAATCCAAATCATTAATTTTTATAAAGAAAACATCTGAGAGAATAAATGTTAAAATTATTTCTGTTGTCCCATCCACTCCAACTTCTGTTTCTTGCTTCAAGGAAGTTGTTTTTAACCCTTTAAGGCATTTGTCTCATAGGTACTAAGAAAGGAAACCACCACTATAATAGTAGGAGATGAAATTTTATCAATGACATTTAAAAGCACAATATTAGAAAATGAGCTGGTGGGGACAACTGACTAGTTCCACTCCAAAAGCAGCATCAAGATATATGAGAAAGACCTGGAGGTAAACCCAGTTGTTAAGGCTGGTGGACATGCATGGAGCTTAGGTCCATGATGGGGAGTCCAAATCACTACTAGAACTGATATCACCAAAAGATCTCATTAGCATTTCTCAAATTACAATTTATAAATCATAACTATTGAAACAACACTAGAAAGAAATGAATTCAAGTTCACTAACATTTATGAAAATTGACTTACATATGATTAGATCTTCTTCCTCTATTTGTTTTCTTTCCTATGACTGGAGTGCCAAAATGCTCAGGGTTGGTGAGTGGGAGCTGGTCTAGTGTCTGTGGGTGAGAACACAAACCCATCAAAAGTTATTACTTCTTCATTTTAAACCAAACCAATGAAATATGCTCATATTTTGAAATTAAATTTTTTTCCTCAAAGAAGGCTCCATCTTTCCTAATCAAAGAAAATTCTAGCTTCAAAGATATTAGAATAAAGATGAATGAGCCCATACTTGGAGAGGGAAAAACGAGAAGAAAAAAAAAAAAGCCCTAGCTGCCTGTCTCGAAGATTCATTAAGGCCACACACACCCAAAAAATCACTAAGATACAAAACAACCAATAGCTTACCCAAAACACACATATGAAATAGACTCCTACTTATAAGGGTTAATTCCTGGGATGAGGCCAATCACAGCTCAAATATTTTCCTTATCCATAGCAAATCAGAATTCATTAAAAAAAAAATTGTAACAAGTAATTGAAACAAAATTAACCATCAATATAAGCGGCACCAGTAGCTGGAAAGGGGGCTCCAAAGATATAATTTGTCAAATGTTTTCTGCCTTAAATCTTTTCTAAAGAAAATGTTTAAAATATGACTTTTACTATTTAATTTCTTGTTTTCCTTTTAATCTGCAGCACACAATGTAAGTGCTGTTATAAAATTGAGTATCCTTCCTTGATATTAACTAACATCATACCAGAATGCACTTTTCACAAGCTTCCCTTGTCCTTTTTTCAGCCTTTATTTCCTGAAAGTATATCTAAAAACCTAAGATAGCACTTCAAAGACACTACCTTAATTAACTTTGACCCTCTGTTGATCAGTGTTGACAATGTGTCTATTTTCTTTTCAACACACACACACACACACACACACACACACACACACACACACACACACACACTTTTTTCCCCTCCCTTTCTCACCAACAGAATGCTTGCTATTAGGAAATAGTTTTCTGAGTGCTGGGGAAATGATGGATTCCTGGGAAAATTGTCAAAGATAAAAATAAGGCTGAGGAAGGTAAGATAAGGTAAGATTTCTTAAAGTTACATATTAGAGTATTGTAGAAAGAGTTATCTATGATAGGGCTGAGTACTTGCTGAGCATGCACAAGGACCTAGATTTGATCCTGAGCACCCTGCAAGAGAAACCAAATAATAGGAAAGAATACACAGATGTAGGTTGCATTCCCTTCTATATGCTCTCCTTACTAAGCCTTAATATAGTAAAATTATAAAATATTTCTCACTGCTTAACTAATATTTTTCCCTTCCAGTAGAGGGTAAGCTACTCAAATAGAAGCACTCATGTCCACACAGCTCATCAGTGTCCTTAGCACAGCACTGGCACATAGGAAATAGTTAATGCATCACACCCCTATTATCCTAACTTCCCTTCAGCAAAACATAAATCAAAGTGTACACCTGCACAGACAAAGAGAAAACACCCTCCCTGAAGGCATCATAAACATGAAGCTCCTGTTCATACTATATCAGCCTATACCTAACTTATGAATCCAGCTTCAAATTCTCATTCATATTCTCTCTCTCTCCTCTCCTCTCCTCTCCTCTCCTCTCCTCTCCTCTCTCTCTCTCTCTCCTTTTTATTTTATTTTATTTTGAGACAGAGTTTCTCTGAGAACTGGCTGTCCTGGAACTTACTCTGTAGACCATGCTGGCCTAGAACTCAGAGATCCACCTGCTTCTACCTCCCAAGTGCTAGGATTAAAGATATGTGCCTCCACCTGGCTTAAATTATTCTGATAAAAGAAAAACTATTATATTAGATATTTCTTTACACCAAGTCTTCATCAGGTGAAAAGTCAGGGTTTTAAGACCTTGTATTCACTTACTAGCAATAACTGGATATGTGTTCTAAAACTCATAAATGCAGAAAGAGTATTTCATCATGTCATTTGCCCCAAAGTAGTCTGACTTCTTGTATGTAACCCTTCAAAAGCTGGGTAAGCTGATAATCCCAGCATTTGGAAGAACAAAGAGGACAAAGATACGACAATTTAGTTGCACTGTGTATCGGTCACTTTTGACAGAATGAACTGGACCACTTATGTTACATTGTGATGCTGACTCAAGTTCCTGAGTTCAAATCCTTGGCCCAGCTTTTAAGTAAAGAGCTGGCTTTGGTACTAGAAAGTGCTAGTATGACTAGTTCAGTCCATCAGTCTCCTAACCAATTAATTAGGGGTGATCAACAACAGTAATCACAGATAATGCAGAGAATGTGACAATGCATGTAAGTCACTTAGCAAAGCCTGTGGTAGACACATGCACTTCATTCCGTCTGACTGACGAGTGCTTAGCTCCCGTCCTGTGCCAGGCACTACAGCAGGAACTATGATTAAAGCAATGAAGAAGATAAATCACCCGCTCTTGTGATACATGCTACCTAGGAAGGCAAACCTCACAAACAAACAAATAAAATATACATTTTAATGTCAGAGAATGATTAACATGAAAAAGGCGAAAACAATGTAAAAGGATAAAGACAGGCAGCCAGACAAAGCTAAGCAATGTCAATATGAAGTTTCTGACTGCTTGTCATCTTTATAGCCTTCCACTCTTCTTTTTAAGTATTTTTATTAATTCTTAAGAAGCCTTTAAACTCTTATACAACCTGAGTGGGATAATAAACCACACACTTCTTTCTCATAATTACTTACAAATTACATAAAGCTATAAAGAAAGCCAGGCATAGAGGTGTATCCCCATAATCCCAGGACTCAGGATACGGAAGCAAGAGAATTATGAGTTCAAGGCCAGAATCTATTTGAAAAAAAAAAAAAAAAAAAAGAGGCAGCCTCAAGGAAAACTACTGAAATGCTTTAAACAACAAAGAAAACAAAATTTGGTGTTCAAACTCAGGGCTTTCAACACAGTTCACAGATGACACCATAACAACACTTAAGTACTCAGGAATTTCCTAATTAACAGGTTTGTTAGCTGAATTGAAAAAGCAGAACTTTACTCCTTCCATACACAATCTGTCAAGTCAGATATAATGGCGGGCTTTAATACTAGTGCTTAGGAGGCAAAGGCAGGTAGACTCTGTGAGTTTGAGGCCAGCCTGAGGCCAGCCTGGTCTACACAGTGAGTTCCAGGACAGCCAGAGCTACATAGTTAGACCATGTCTCAAGAAAAAGAAAACCCTGTAAATATATCCATCCACTGCAATCACTTACTTCACTTTCAGCAAAATGCCTCTCTCCTTTCAGGCACAAGGAAGATCGTCTCAGTGTCTTCTCGTCTCCGTCATCGAAAACTGTGCAAGGAGGTAAGAATGGAAGCAACTGAGAAACTTGTCTAAGATTAACAAGATGATGTCAGAAATCATTAAATTTTTCTAAGTGCAAATAGTCCCATTTTTAAGAATTACATTTGGAATTTCATTCACATTTCATGTTTTTTAACAAATAACTTTAATTATAGTTATTAGAGTAGTTTGTTATTTCTAGCAAAACACATCTGAAATATAAATATTTTATATATATATATACTTTAAATATGTGTGTGTGTGTGTGTGTGTGTGTGTGTGTGTGTGTGTGTGTCTTGGGCTAATGAAATGGCTCAGTGGAGAAAGGTATTTGCTGCCACACTTGGAAGACCCAAATTAGCAGTAGAACAAAGACCTGATTCCTACAAGTTGTCCTCTAACCTCTGTCTATATACATGCTATAGTACACATGCCTCCCTCCTCCCTCCCCCTCCCTCCCTCCCCCCCCCCCCCACACTCACACATACAATTTGAAAACTCCTTCTTGAAGTAGAAAGCACACACACACAAAGGTGGCATTGCAAGAGGAAATCACTTAAATACTCATTAATCTCTCTCAAAATGGTAAAGAAAGCTGGGTGGTGGTGGCGCAGGCTGTAATCCCAGCACTAGGGAGGCAGAGGCAGGTGATCTCTAAGTTGGAGGCCAGCCTGGGCTACAAGTGAGTTCCAGGACAGCATCCAAAGCTACAGAGAAACCCTGTCTCCAAAAAAAAAAAAAAAAAAAAAAGATAAAGAAAGAAGAGTAAATCTTCCTGCTGGTAGACACCCCATGCATTTACCTCAGATACAGGAAATTTCTTGGGGATCTCCACCCAAGAAAGACTCCTTCCCAGCTGTCAAAATCAACTGTGCCCAGATATTCCAAATGTTCCTTGAGCTGGGAAAACTATGATTTGCTGATGTAAGGTACTACTATGACTGATGAAGGTATTAACTTATTTGACTGTGATAACTGTGTCACAACTTGAAAATTGCTGAACATACAGAACATATGTCTATTTTATGATACAAAGAACTTCAAGAAACCCTGGACAGAGTACAGTTATTTCAAGTAAAATTATCTGATCTGAATTTTACATTTTTATTATGTGTGTGTGTCCGTGTGTCCGTGTCCGTGTGTGTGTCCGTGTGTGTGTGTGTGTGTGTGTGTGTGTGTGTGTCTGTCTGTCTGTCCCCGTCCATCCTAGTTCATCACTGGAATGAAATACCATGACCAAAAAAAACTTGTTGAGGAAAGGGTTTATTTGACTTGTATTTCTAACATCTACATTATAGTCTATCATTGAAGGAAGGAGGACAGGAATTCAAATAGGGCAGGAATATAGAAGCAGGAGCTGATGCAAAGGCCATAAAAGGGGTGCTGCTTACTGGCTTGCTTCACTTGGCTGGCTCAGCCTGCTTTCTTATAGAACCCAGAACCACCAGACTAGGAGTGACCCCCTCCAAAGGCTGGGTCATTTACTAAGTAAGGAAATGACTTACAGGTATTTATCTTCTCAATGTATTTTCTTAGTTGAGGCTCCCTTCTCTCCAATAACTCTAGCCTGTGTCAAGTTTACATAAAACAAACTAGCATAGTGTGTATGTGTGCATACTTGCATGCATATGCCACAGACAGATTCTAATCTTGTCTGTCTTATACAAGTTGGTTCCCTCCTTCCATCATGTAGATACCAGAGATTTAACTGTGGTTCAGGTTTGCTGGTGAATGTCTTTATCCAGAGGACCACTTCACTGGCCCTCAGCACTAGGAAAGCCGAGACAAGAGGCTTCTGAGTTGAGACTAACCTGGGCTACACATCCTGATACATAACACACATATACACTCAATCTGACAAAAATCTCAAAAGACAGTAGTCTGACAAGGACTAGGGAAACACACTCATACACTGACTATGGTAATCTTCAAAACAGGCATGCAGTTTTCACTCAAGTTAAAAAGCACATGTCCAGCTGGGCAGTGGTGGCGCACACCTGTAATCCCAGCACTCAGAGGCAGAGGCAGGCAGATCTCTGCAAGTTCGCGGCCAGCCTGGGTTACAGAGTGAGTTCCAGGAAAGGTGCAAAGATACACAGAGAAACCCTGTGGGGGGAGGGAGGGAAGGAGCACATGACCCTTCAACCTCTATTCCTCAGTGCACAAGAAAATATTAGGATGATATGCACACACTGGACATTCATCCACCACTGTAACAGCAAGACTAGCAGAACTGAAAAAAAAAAAAAAAAAAAAAGAGTATGTCCAGCCACTAAAAGAAATTCTTTTATACACAGGATGGGCAGATACCACAATTGACTTAGAAGTGATAAAGATGGAGAAACAATTTCTTTAACATATATGTTGAAGAGAAAATAGAAATTCAATTACATACTCTATATACTAAATAATTTCAAATTATATGTACATATATACAGCTTAGAAATATTTTTTTAAGATCTAGAAGACAACCACTACTAGTAACAGCATGTATGGCATTAGTAAAGGAAATTTAATCCAGGAAATCTGGCTTTATCTGCATTGTTGTAACATAAATTTCATATAAATAAAGATGAATATTTATTAGAAAATTCTCTTACCTACAGTGTACCAACTTGCATCTGTCAGTTTATTGATAACAGCTTCCTGATAGGCACCATCAAGATTCTTCACTTCCACAATAGCTCCTACCTAAAATATTATTTAAATAATAGAAAAACTTTTTAAAGACAAATGAACCAAAAGGCAATAACCTTGGGGTTTTTTTTTTTTTTTTTTGTGTGTGTGTGTGTGTGTGTGTGTGTGTGTGTGTGTGTGTATGTGTGTTTAATGAATACATGGTGATGAATGAAACAGCTACTGACTTGATCTGTGTTGAAGATGCCTGTAGTTTTACTGACAATACTTTCCTACCTACTAGTAAAAATGTCCATATATGGGTAAGGTAAATACATCGAAGTGTATACAAAAGCAGTTTTGCCCCTATAGGCCTATGAATTCTCAGGGGTCATTACAGTGTACTGAAAAGCACTGCCTGTGGGGAAAAAATATCTTTCCTCCATCCTTCCACCTTTCTTTCAAGGAAGCTTCATGGATAAAGGTAATCAAAAAAGTCCTGAGCTCCCTTTGAGGGTTAGCCTGTCCCCCTGCTGACAAGCATTTACAGTTCTTTCTATCTCATCATAAAAATGCTGGTATTTACACTTGCAAAGTATTTACAGTGATGATTAAACAGTCCCGGTGGTAGATACCTATGGGCCTGTGCCAGAACAAGGCAAGCCAGTAAAGAACAATGGTGCTGTGCCTAGAAGGCAGGCATAGGCTTGTGTACTGAGAATCCAAAGAGCACATCTTCTCAACCACAGGCTGTGAACCTGTCTGAATCTTGGCACTGACATTAATGCTTGTAAAACTGGAGTCAAATTACTTCTTTCTTTCAGTTTCCTCTTCTATAGAGCTGTTCTCAACACTAAATAAAATACTAGATACAAAAAGACTTGGCACACCACTAGCACATATTAAGTGCTAAGCAGGTGGTAGCTAAAGTCATAACTGTATATGCCTTTGTCCTCTGGTCCTTGCAAGTGACAAATGGGTATATCAAATGTAAAAGATGATGCCTATACAATAGAAATGATAGGAAACTGTTTTTACAAGTCAAGAGTTAATAATAAAAAAATTTTATTTTTAACTGAAGAGTTTTAGAAGTTCACAGTAGCAAGTAATATGTTTTTTTCTGCAAAGATCTACAAAATGTTTCTTTGCTCTTCTTAGTATTCTCTAGGATTCCTCAAGCCCAGACAGTGGGCAACTTCATACACAGTAGTTTCCTGAATTCCCTGGAGCTCACTTACTGGCAAACAAGAAGGTAAAGGAACATCTATCCTACTAGTGAATGAAAAACAAACAGGTCAACCTCCCAGTTACCCTCCAAAGATTCAATCTGCCAGCAGATGGCTCCAAAATCAAGAGTGCTGGATTTTGTTTTAATTTTCTCACTTTTTAGAGATTACATCTTACACTTACATCTTACACCTCTTATTCCTGGAAACACCATTCATGCATTAAAGGAAAACCTGTATGAAGCAGTCACTGCCTCCTTGATGTTCATTTCATTTTTAAAAAGATTTTGCTATTATTTCAGATATGATTTAGCATTAAATATATTCCAAATAGGGGAAACTATATATCAAATTAACAATGATGAATAGCCAATGAATTAAAAGGCAAAAGATCAAGTATCAGTTTCCAACCAAAATTAAAGATAATGACTCACCTTCAGTGGGCCCTTTATGTGGTCATCCTGAACTTCCACTGTTGAAGAATCATGTCTAAAGGTCACCTAGAAAGTATGAATCCAATTAATATCTCTCTCTCTCTCTCTCTCTCTCTCTCCCTCCCTCCCTCTCTCTCTCACACACACACACACACACACACACACACACACACACACCAATATCAGGTCATCTATGTACAAATAACACAAACTAAATAAAGATCCCCAGTCTAAATAAGAGGCCAAACACTAAATGGATTAATAGAAAACTTGTTTAAATAGATTTTCTTTTCAAAATGAAAATAACCACTGACAGACATGATACCTACAAGGCTGGGTGTTCTACCTATCATACTGTATTCTATCACTATTATTATTTTAGCTCTATAACCTTTGTCTGTAAAATTTGAGGAAAAGAAGATGTAACGACCTTGAGTCTATGGGGAATTATATCATTTTGTGAAGGCCTATTTAATATAAGCATTGGCTATAAACTTGCTTTTTCTGTTGTTTTGTTTGGAATCACCACCACCACTACCCACCCACAGACAGGGTTTCTCTGTGTAGTTCTGCTGTCCTCAAACTTAAGAGATCTGCCTGCCTCTTGCCTCCCACTGTCCAGCTTTGTTTTGGATTTTTTGAGGCAACATCTCACTATGTGGCACAGCCTGGCCTCAGGCTCCTTAGTGCTTGGATTACAGGTGTGTACCACCACACCCAATGGGCAGAACAGTTACTCAGAACTAAGTATCAGATTCAAGGATCAAATTTAATATCCAAGGTCATGAATAGTAAGTAGCTCAGAGGTAAAGTACATGACATAGAAAGCCCTTGACTCAATCCCCAGCATGGAGAAGAGACATAGAAGCACCCCTCAAAACTCTATTCCCCTTTTGTTAAAAAGAAAACCAATGAACAGAAAGTCTAAATGGTCCAGGATCATAGAATTGCAACATGTCTGAGCTAAGATTCAAACATTGCTAATTTTCCCCAGGACTTTCTGTACTTTGTATCAATACCATGGAAACCAGAGAACAGTAAGTTAAAAAAAAATTTTTTTTTTTAAAGCTAGAGCTCACTATTTACCCCAGGCTATCCTAGAACTCCCTATGTAGATCAGGGTGGCCTAAAAATCAGAAATCTGCTTGCCTCTGCCTCCCATGTACTGAGATTAAAGCCACTAAGGCCAGAAAAAAAAAGCTTAATTAGCTGACAAAAAGTATCATAGAGCCAGGTATGGTAATGCATGCCTTTAATCCTATAAGAGAATCTCTGTGAATCAGAGCCTGGTCTATACAGCAAGTTCCAGAATAGCCAGAACTACATACGGTCTCTGTCTCAAAAACCAAAAAAAAAAAAAAAAAAAAAAAAAAGTACCATATTTAATACTGACATTCTCTTGAGCACTATACAAAAGAATTCCTTAATAACTGATGTATAGCCAGGTGGTGGTGGGACCAACAAAGGTTGGTCTCTGTGAGTTTGAAGCCAGCCTAGTCTACCGAGCAAGTTCCAGGACAGCCAGGGCTACACAGTGAAACCCTGTCTCGAACCCCTTCCCCCGCAAAACCTAATGTTTTAGCATGTTCTTTATCAGAGTCTTGTGGTCAACAGGGAACAGGCTCACTCACAAACCAACTATGGAAAGAGATTTTATAATATACAGCATCCCATACATTTCAATATCACACAAAAGCAGCATTAAGATAAAATCTTAACATCTAGAATCCCAACATCTTCTGATAATATTTGGTGTAGAATAAATGTCCAACAGATTGAAGCTGATAATAAAGAAATGTATCACCAAATCTGCTTAAAATGTATTCACTTTGTTTGAGACAGGGTGTCTCTATGTAGCCCTGACTATCCTAGAACTCCCTATATAGACCAGGCTGACCTAAAAAACGCAAGAGATCTGCCTGCCTCTGCCTCTGCTTCCCAAGTGCTGGGATTAAAGGCGCATGCCACCACTGCCCAGCTTGATAAATGGGTTTTTATTCATCCCTAGGATGGTAGTGACAAATAACTAGGTGCTCAGGAAACAGAAGTAAACAATGCCAAAGAGAACAGGAAAAGTCACTGTAAGCACACCCACCTAATCACATTAACAAAGCAATTCCAGGCACCAGCCTGTGAAAAGGAAGAGATGGTGCGGCCCAGATGAGCATCCTTTGTGTTCATGGTTAATTTAGAGGCCTTATCAAAGGTTTTAGCCAGAATAGAAATCAGAATTGCCCAGGAAGCTTTAACACATGCTTAAGAGAGATACTCAGGCATCAAGTACAGAACGCTTCCAGGAAATATCATACCTCTTCCACTTGGTTAATTATTCAAATTAATGCTTGCATGGTTATCTGCTCATCTACATTGTACACCCTCCTTCCATCTAACAGAGTCCCCTGAAAGGTCATGCCACCCAATACCTTACTAGCAAGTGAGTAGGTACCCATGACACTAAGCTATTTCACTGGTCCTCAGTTTTCACTGTCCTGAATCTTCCAAATATAAAGGCATCTTTCTTCTATTAAACACACACAGTCATTCATTCACTCACTTATCTACTCATCCTTTGTGCTGCTATCTTCAAACCCAGGGGCTTGCTCAGGGCAGGCAGGTGTTCTATCACTGGGCTCCAAATCTAGTCCCTTTCACCTGTTTTTGAAATGGAGAATCTATGTTCTCCAAGTTGGTCTCCGACTCCTAAACTGAAATGATCTTCCTGCCTCTGCCTTGGAAATAGTTGGGACCAAAGGTGCAACTCAACAGGCTTATGGCAATTCCCTAAAATGAAAGCAATTAAATTTACATTTGTCCATTAACTGAGCCAAAACTCAAGTGCTTCAGAAAGATTTTTTCCCAAAAAAGGCATAGGGCCAAGTGTCAGGTGGCATACACCTGCAATTCCAACATTCAGAAGGTTGCAGCTTTAAGACTGCTGTGAGTTTAAGGCCAGCTTAGGCTATATAGCAAGATGTCTCAAAAAAAATAAGGAAGGGAGAGAAACAAAAGAAAGGATGGGCTGGAGATATGGCTCCATAGTAAGTAGAATATTTGCCTAGGATTCCCAAGGCCCAAGATTCCATCCTAGAATCACAAAAAGGGCAATAGGATGATGTTAGAGGGGAAAACATATAGCCCTGGCTGGCTAGAAACTTGATATGGAGACCAGGATGGCCTCTGCTTCCTGAGGACTAGTATTAAAGGGATGTACCACTATGCCTGGCCATCATTTTCAGAGAATAAAACTAAAGAATCAAATTACATAGTTTCTAAGATCCTTTCCAACACTAAAATAGCAGCCCAAAAAACCAAATCTTCAGTGAATTTGTTTATCAGCTGTGATAACCAAGTTTTATTCCAATTTGAATATTTTAAAACCACAAATATTGTTTAGTTTGGGAATGGTTTTACAGCCACCACTTTTAAAAACTCATTTTGCACAAAAATTTTTAGATTTTTAGAGCTCAATTATCAAATATTTAATGACTATTAAATTATAAATAATACTGTACCTTGACTTTCACAAGTCTTTTTGCAGTCTTGATCTTGGCTTCACAAAAGGCTCCTCTGTATTTGGCACTCACATCAGTGCCCACTGTCAAATAGGGAGGCTCATCGAGGGCCTAAAAATGCAAAGAAACATAACCTGATTTAAACTGCTTAACTTTCTCCCTATAATCGGGCTTCAGAATACATCTAATCTTGTTACAGCAGTGTAAATTAGAATAATGAAGTATACTTTAAACAAGCAATCTATAAAACACTATGAGTTAAAAATAATAAAATCTGCATCATAGACTAATTAAATGTACATCATGTAAAATAAAGACATTTTTTCCTATTAAACACATATGGTTCATAAGATCATTCACAGATGCAGTGTTCTATTTAAGGTTCCCACAATCTATTCATTCATCCATTGACTTATTAAAATATGTGGTTATTATATGACCACTCAATTTGCTGGTTAGCAGATCTTAAATCTCAAAGCACAAACAAATGTCTTCTGACAGGCTGTACCTTGTAGCCATCCAGATTCAGGATGGTTCTGTTCTTGATCTCCAGAATTCTAAGACAGAATAAAAGACATGCATGTGTTCCCAACTTCTGCTGAAAGCCACATGAAGTAATCCATCCTGTACTGTCACAAACTACTGGCAGAATGCTTTAATATGGGTTCATTGTTGGTCTGCTCTTCTGCCTTAAATGATACACTGCTCACTTGTGGGTTTGATTTTACTGGTTCTAATCTGACTGCTTTGATTTTTACAGTAGGCTGCATTTCTGCACTAGATCTTACATTCATCAATTCCATAGCCAAGGAAAATTATATAATCAGCTTTTCCCAAAACTGTTTTATAAGTAGTAACAGCCTAAGATGTTCACCAAAAAGAGGCAGCAAGTTTGAAAAAATCCATTATTGAATAATCCATCTCCTCTTTTAAAAAATTCATAAATACGCTAAAAGTCTAAAAAAGCCCCACAATAAAGACAAATATTCAAAATTTTTAGCATGACCCAATCTATTTGTCCAAACCCCTTTCCTCTTAATAGCATTAACACCCTCCAGAAATCCCAAAGTTTGCAGTACAAAATACTGCCACAAGCACAAGAACGTAGGTCCCCTGCATCATAGAGACGTCAATCTAAGCTCATCCCTAATGTTTTAGCTAATGAACAAGGAATAATCCATCTCAAGAGAATACAGAGATTCCAATGTTACAATCAAGTGCTTGAAACTATATCTACGATTTCTACCATGGTATTCACCTCTGGCTACAATTAGGCATACATGTGACCCAGGATAGCTAGGAAGGCATCACCCAATCTTGCCTGATCTTGAAAGCTAAACAGGGTCAGGCCTGGTTAGTACTTGGATAAGACACTGCCTGAGAATACCGAGTACTGTGGGCTATAAATAAATGTAAGTGAATGAATAAATGAATAAAATAGATAGATAGATAGATAAAGTAAGATCTCACTATATACAACCCAGGTAGGCACTGAATTCGAAAACAACTTTTCTGAGCCTCTTGAGCAGAAATTACATGCATGTGTCACAAAATGTTTTGTTTTGCTGTTTGTTCTTTGAAACAGGATCTCTGAACCTATGAGGCCCTGGTTTGCCTGGAAATAGCTATGTAGACCAAGCAGACCTCAAGCTCACAGATAGATCCACCTGTCTCTGCCTCCAAGGGCTGGGATCAAAGATATGTCCACCATGCCCAGCCTGAAAAATGTTTTGTTTTTTAATATCAAATCAAGCATATACTTAAATTTTTAAAAAATATTTTAGTGTGCATAAGTTTGCACCACAACATTTGTGAAGATCTGAGGAATGCTTGTGGGAGTCAGTTATTCTCTTCCAGCATGTAGGTTCCAGGTCACAGGACTTGGAAACAAGAATCCCTACCAATATGCTTTCTTAAATTAGATGTCTGTTAGTAAAACAGTACATTTAGGCTGTATTAAGAGTGAAGAACAACTTCTTCATTTTTCTTAATGTTTTAGTGCTAACTACAATTTGGTAACTTTATGTTGCTTTTTATATATTTTTTATTATTCATTTTTATGTGTTTGGACTGCATGTATGTCTGTGCACATGTGTTCAGTGGCCGTGGAGGCCAGAAAAGGATGCCAGATCCCCTCAGACTAGACTTACAGATAGTTGTGAGACACCATGTTGGTGCTGGGAATCAAACCCCAGTGCTCTGGAAGAGCAGCCAGTATTCTTAATCATCTCTCTATCTCCTTTGTATTGCTCTTTAAAGGTTCACCAATGTGTATCTCCTACCCACCCATCTCAGCCCTCTTAAAATTCCATTTTCCTTGGCCAAACTCCATACAGGATGGATTTAGTGACTTTATTTTACAAAGAATAAGGAAGGAATGTCAATCTGTAATCAATTTGTAATAATCATTAAGGAATACACATATGATATCACACTGTATCTTATATACCATCTTTATCAATTAAGTATTTTCAAATTAGGAAAAAAACCTTAAGAAAACTTCAAATTCATTTTGTGGTTAAGCAGTTAGGTAGAGACAGTCTTCATGACCATATCACTACTACTCTCCACAGCTCACAACTTTTTATTAGCGATGCATCCTTCCTCCCCTGCTAGCCAGTAACATTTCATTTCAGAGAGAAAAAGTATATAACTAAATTAAAAATAATAAGGGAACCCAAACTATGAGCTATAGAATAAGTCAATAAAAGCTAACCAATTGGTCCTGGGGAAATGACTCAGTCGATAAAGCAACTGACACCCAAGCATCAACCTAAGTAGAGATAAAAAAAAAACTCACATGCAAAGTCTGGTGTAGAGGTGTGTACCTGCAACCCAAGCCTTAAGAAGATGACGTTCCTGAAGTTACTGGTCAGCCAGCCTACCAAAATTGATGTGCTTCAATTTAGTAAGAGACACAGGCTCAAAAATTAAGATGGAAACAATGGAGACACAAGATGTCAACCACAGGCCTCTGAACACACACACACACACACACACACAGCTTCATATCTGTATCTACACGGAAGTAAATAGATACTTCGTGGGAACAAGTAAGATGACTTGGTGTGTAAAGATGCTTATACCACGCCTGACCACCTAAGTTCAATCCCCAGGACCCACAGTATAAGAAAAATCAAACAAACAAAAAGCCTCCTCCAAGTTGTTCTCTGACATCCACAGGTACACCATGGTATGTACAAGCATGCACGCACGACAGACAAGCACACACACACACACACACAATGTATTTTAAAAAAAATAAGAGGCACACACCTTTAATCCCAGCACTCAGGAGTTAGAGGAAGGTGGATCTCTGTGAGTTCGAGGCCAGACTGGTCTACAGACCAAGTTCTAGGACAGCCTTGAGTACACAGAGAAACCCTATCTTGAAAAGCAAGCAAGCAAACAAACAAAAGGTTTTTTAGTTTCATTTTGTTTGTTAATAGCAGCCCACTGAAATGGGTTGGGGTTAAGTATCATCTCTATTTTGCACATCATAGCTATTTTCTTCCTCGTCAGTATCACTGAGATGAAAAGTTAATAGAGCCAGCAGACAAATTTAGGCCTGGTGATGTCACATCCAGTCTGTGTGTGTGTGTGTGTGTGTGTGTGTGTGTGTGTGTGTGTGTGTGTGTGCGTGCGCGCGCGTGCGCGCGCACGCATGTGTCAGTCCAAACATACGAATATGTAACTAAACAACATTTTGCAAAAGGGTCTTCTGACAGGCTTTTAAATTTTTAGCAGACCTCTGAATAAAACATAGTATTAAGAATTTCAAATACTGCTAGTATATTTTCATTGACAATCACATCAAATACTAGCAACCATTTCAACCAGTCTACTCAAGATATCATTGAAATGAAGCTGAACTGATTTCTCCACACTAAGCCCACACCATATCCTCACCAATTAGAATCCACACTAGCAACAGAAAAGTGTTTAATTCCTTAAAATATTAAAGAAGTTCATTTTGTTTAAGTTCTATTTTCTTTCCTTCAAGTTAAAAGTCAATAAAAGAAGTTAAGCTGCATATAAGGAAACAACTCTTACAACAATACATGCAAATGGAAAACAAATGTAACCCTAAAACAAAGACAGGGGCTGGGTAGGAATAACCTGTTAGGAAAAGCAATGACCCATGTTTTGTTGGCATTCTGACTCTTATTATTCTTTCTAAGATGGGATATGTAGCCTGGAGCTTGTTGTGGTCCTTCTGCCTCAGCTCCCATGGGTGCTACAAGTACAGACTTGTGCAATATACTCATCTTAATTCTATTTCCTTTGCATCACTCTAGGCAAGTTACTTTCTGTTCATAAATTCTCCTTTGGTTTATTTAAGTGTCCAAATGTTAAGCATATCTGTCTAATAATTCCACAGACACGAAGGTTACAAAGATGGTCAAAATTTTTGAATTACGCTGAGACATACCTAATCATCTAGAAGCAAAGCTACATAACTAGGACTGTTATTATCCAAAATATAAATGCAATTATCTGAAGATACCCAAGTCACATCTCTAACTGTTATGGTCAGACTTTCATAAGTAATGCTAACTAGCAGAGACAGTAATCATGGGATATGTCATTAGTTTGCCATTTGCTAAACTAGCCAGTAGACTTGATTAAGTACACAGACCTTCATAGCACCAAGTCAAGGTCCTAATCCCAGATAATAACTAAGTGAGTTACTTTACTAAACCTATGTAGCCTTTAATTTGCATATCATAAAATAAAGGCATTATCAGTAAGGACTAAGGCCTAAAGTAGTTAGCTACTAACAATATCATTATGAAGCTCTCCACGTGGATAAGCCAGAAATTACATCAATACAAACTCACATGTGACTACTTCCTTTTTAACTTTGTAGTATTCCAGAGGCAAACCTCTCTTGAAATAATCATTCACCATAATTTGGTGAAAATTCAAAGCTGAATCACTTTGCTCATTTGGTCAACTAGTACCAATACTAGTCAAAATTCGGTACTTTTTAGTACTAAATCTAATAATAAAGTTCAAGATAATTAATGCTATGTATGATATGACTTTAAAGTGTTATTTCTCCACTTCCAGCAGTACAGAACTAATCAAAGACATCATATTATAAGCAGAATAACACATGCAATAACAACAGTAGTTTGGTATGTGAATGAAAATGCTCTGATCAAAGTCTGTTTCAAGGGAAAGATGTCACAAGTCATGGCGATGCACACCTTTAATCCCAGCACTCCAGAGAGACAGATGTGTCTCTGGGTTTGAGGGCAGCCTAGTCTACAGAGTGAGTTCCAGGTCAGCCAGGGCTGCATTGTAAGACCCTGTCTCCAAAAAAAGAAAGTTTTCTTTTTGTTCATTTCTACTCTGGCATGTACTTTGGAATGTTTGTTAAGGAACATTCCACATATATATATATACATAAAAGACGCATAGTGTAAGAGCTCCTGTACAACCTTAAAGTGGCTGCTACCAATTATGAACTCATCAACAACTATCCCATCTACTTCCCTTCCCATGCCCTCCTAAACATCATTGGGATTTTGTTGTTGTTCACTTTTCACTTTTTTTTTTTTTTTTTGGTTTTTCAAGACAGTTTCTCTGTGTAGCTTTGCGCCTTTCCTAGAACTTACTCTGTAGCCCAGGCTGGCCTCGCACTCACAGAGATCCACCTGCCTCTGCCTCCTGAGTGCTGGGATTAAAGGTGTGTGCCACCACCACCTGGTATTTTTCACAATTTTAAATCATTTATCAGTATGTATTATGTTAAATGATAAATTTCATTTTGACATTTTCACAAATGCATATAATATACTTTGATCAATCACATTTATCCTCATTACCCATACTTATATATGTGCCCTTATTTTTAAAGAAATGCCAGGTACTGCATTCATAAAAAAAATTCTTATCTGTAGTGACTGGGATTTTGAGTTAAATTCTCTTGTTATGGGTTGGAGATATGGCTAAGCATAAAGAGCTACAGGCAGGTCAACAGCACACACAAAAAAGCTGGGTGTGGTGATGCATATGTGTGACCCAGCACTGGAGGGTGTAGAGAGACAGGCAGATCCCAGGGCTCACTGGCCAGCCAAGCCAAGTCTAAATGCTCAGTATCCTGGTTCAGAGAAAGACCATTCCCCCCAAAAAATGAAGGGCCGACAAAATGGCTTGGTGGGTACAAGTACTTCCCTAGCAAGCCTGACCACCTGAGTTCAATTTCAAGTCTCATAAAGGTAGAGGGGAGAACCGATTCCATGTCCTCCAACCTCTACACACTCAGTGTGGCATACACACCTCCCTGAATCATACATACATATAAAAGTAACTTTTAATTATTATGTATATATCATATATATAATTTTATAAATATATTTATAAGGCAGAATCCATTAAGGGAATACACCTTCTACTCTGGCCTCCAAATGTGTACACATAGGTAAGGGCATATATATAACACACCTCTATCCCACATTTTTATATTAATAAAAGACAATATAAATTATTAATTAAGACTACAACACCAACTTCTGTGGGGATGTAACTCAGTGATAGGATGGGTGTTTCCTTAGCTCTATCCCCAGCACCCTCTACCATAAAAGGGTAGATTCCTCAATGAGATACCTAGGTTCAAATCTACCATTTTAGAGCTAAAAGATACTGGGTTAGGACCTCCATGGCTCAGAATACAATTACTACCTCACAGAAATGAAAACTAACATATTATATATCTGCAGTATTTAGAATATGCCAAGTATACAATGCAAAAATACAGACTAAACAACTTAAAAATGAAAATGACGCAATTTAAAAAGAGTTGTATCATTAACAAACAATTCCTATATAAAGAACAGACTTCAGCATCTTTCTTCCCTTATGTGTGTGTGTGTGTGTGTGTGTGTGTGTGTGTGTGTGTGTGTATGTGTGTGTAGGTGATTCCTTTAGAAGAGTTACCCTTGCTCAATTCACCTATGACATACTCACGCTGCCTTCCAGTGGTATGAGTTGCTAAGTCTCCATGAGGCTGATGCCTAATGAAGTGCACTGTGATCCATTAGTGCAGCAGAAATCAAGCGAGTCTGCACAGCTATTCTGAGACTAATGTACTTGGTCCAAAGCAGACACACATAAAGAACTGTGTCAGTAGGTTAACCAAGACTCTTGCCACTAACAGGACTGACAGTTATGGAGATATGTGTACCTATATGGTCAAGGGAAACAAAAACCCTCTTTTTTTGTCCTTACCTTCTCTTTTTGTTCTGTTTCTCAGATTTTAGTCAGTAATATAGACCATCTCAGAGGCTAAAAATAAGATGTTTTAAGTATACCTCCACACCACAAAGGAAATTAAACCACTAAATTATCATCCCTTTGTTTAGCAAACAGAACAGTTTTCTAGTTGCTAAGGCAACAGTTATTTCACAGTTACCCCATGTTGCTTAAACAATTATTTTTCTAGTCAATCTACCAATCGTACTCACTCACTCACTCTCTACTTCCCTCCCCTCCTCCCTCTCTCTCTCTCTCTCTCTCTCTCTCTCTCTCTCTCTCTCACACACTCACACACACACACACACACACACACACACACAATCAATCAATCAATTCACTTCAATTTCATGGGAACATTTGAAAAAATAATTTGAAAATTCACTCCTGGTGACTGGACCCCTTCAAAGTGTCAGGGACGCCACATAAGTGCATAAAGGCACTAACAGTGATCTCTAATGTGCCTCCGGGCTGCATGCAGTTCAAGAACAACAGCTAAATCAGCTCTGGAAATGGCTGGGTAACACTGATACTGCCAAGAAAACATTTGGTTATTAAGATCAATCCTTTAAACCCCAAAACATGCTATACAACATTTTACTGAGGTAGTTTCTTAGAAAGAAAAAGGCATTTAAATTGGTTACAGTTGCTGATGCAACTGGGAGAATCAGAAAACAAGACTATGAAATTTGATGCTAAAAACACGGTAATAAATACACTTACACATACAGAGTGGCAATAAATCTGTGAAAAGCAACCTTTTTTGTATATATGACAATCCCCAAGTGGCATTAAAATAATGGAGAGAGAGTTCCAAATAGCATATGAATCTGATCTGTATGCCATAGGCTAGTACTAAAGAACAAAATTTAAGATACAATTATTTTAGAAAATATATATAGGAAATAAAACTATACATTCTAATGGATAATCTTCTCTGGGCTATGTCCACTCTCTTCTTTTGTGGTACAAAGGACATGGGCTAATAAGGGTAAAGGCTAGGAAGGCCCAGGGAGGGAGAAACAAATGCTGAGGATACAAGGCTGTGAAAAGAGGTCTAAGAGTGATACACAAAAACACATCCTGGCTGCAAAATGTGGATGAGGCTGAGTAAGGCTAGGAGATGAGTGGCACGGCTACACTGAGGACAGTCAAAGGTTACAGAGGAAGAAAGATGGCAATATGCCCTCCCCTCTCTGTCCCTTGCTACCACTTGTGGTAGGCAAGAGAGCTGGCCCTTGGGTCACAAGAGTGAGAGAACTAGCCCTGCTCTACACCAGGTGCAGCACACTAGAGCTGACACTGTTTTCGGGTCAGATGACCCAGCCTTAAGGGTGTGAGAACAGGAGAGCTGACCCCACCACCCCTTCATGTTCCCCCCCACAAGCATCAGGTGAGAGGGCCCTGCACCTTGCCTGAGCAAAACAGTAGAGTGGGCTCTGGTGATGTGAGTGAGGGGTGACATGGATCTGAGGGCCCGAGAGCAGGAGAACAGACCCTGTTTCTTGCTGTAGGCTGCATGGGGTGAACTAGTTGAAGCAGTGCTGGAGAGCTGGGCTGAGTAGTGATGATGAGGGAAAGCTAGCAAGCCTATCAACCCAACTACCACCCAGGCCCAGAAACAGGGCCAAGTTGACCCATTCTAGCATCCATGAGCACATGAAGGGAACAAACCTACAGATCCAAAACATCAGGGTCTCCATGACACAGGACAACAGGATATCCAAGAGAAGCCCATTATCAGTGGTGTAGTAAAAACCAGAGGCCTTGAGCCACACCAGAGCCAGACCAAAGACTCGTGGCAATGAACACTTGCAAGTAAAGATGAATAGACTAAAGGGTAAACTGTGAGTCAATGGGCCACATTACAGCTTCCACGACAAGATTCTTCCTTTTGGTTGTTGTTATTGTTGCTGTTTTATTTTTTATCTTGTCTTGCTTGTCTTGTTTTGGTTTTTATTTTTCTTTTAAATTTGGTTTTGATGAGGGAGTTGCAAGGGCAGAGGGCACATGTGAGGAAACGGGGACTGGAATACATGATGTCAAATTCACAGAGTCAATAAAAATTTAAAAAGAGGGCAGCAAAGTACTGGCTTAGAAATGGCAGTATAAGCCGGACAGTGGTGGTGCACAACTTTAATCCCAGCACTTGGGAGGCAGAGGCAGGTGATCTCTGTGAGTTCAAAGCCAGCCTGGGCTACAGAGTGAGTTCTAGGAAAGGTGCCAAAGCTACACAGAGAAACTCTGTCTTGAAAACAGAGGAGGAGGAGGAGGAGGAGGAGAAGGAGGAGGAGGAGGAGGAGGAGGAGGAAAAGGAGGAGGAGGAGGAGGAGGAAAAGGAGGAGGAGGAGGAGGAGGAGAAGAAATAATAATGACAGTATAAAGGTCTGGGTTCACAATATCTAATAAACAAAAGTAAGTATAAATACACATTCATGTGGAGAGGAAATAGGTGTGTGTGTGTGTGTGTGTGTGTGTGTGTGTGTGTGTGCATGCACATGTAGTCATACATACATTTATTGTATTTCCTAAGTGTGTTCAAGAAAGCCCAGGAACAAGTGACAGAAAAGCGGGAGCAGAGAGGAACTTAATACATCAATGCCATAAAATCAATTTCTAAAGCATGTACTCCCTTAAAGGGAACCAGGAATCCTTAGAGCCAGGGCTCGTTTCACTGTTGGGAAGAAGTGCAGCAAGAATCTGAAACATCTTATACTAGAAAGTAAATGCTCAGTGATTGATGGAGACATTGCAAAGGAACACACAAGAAGCATAAAGGGCTCCTACTAGCCAAATGAGGCAAACTCTGAGCAGAAAAATAAGTAATAAATGGTAGGTATAGGTAGTACATACCTACAATTTTAGCACCAGGAGGGTAGATGCAAGAGAATCAGGAGTTCAAGGTCAGTCTCAAATTTATAGTGTTTACAACCAGTCCAAGCTAGATAAGACTATGCATCACATAAATATTAATTGTTCAACACATTTTTAGGGCTGTACATATAAGTCAAACCAATCAACATGAGGTCTGCACATCCCACTGTAAGTTATTTATATTTATATTATTTTAAAATAAAATGATGACATTATTAGGCATTCAATAGGAATCAATGGGATTAGGGATGTGTGCTTAACAAGAATGAGAACCTGAGTTTGAATTCCCAGCATCCATATTAAAAAGCAAACAAACAAAACCTGAGCATCTATAACCCCAACACAGGAGCAGAGGCAGAGACAAATAGATGGAGCTCATGGACCAGCTAGTTCAGTCACTAAATGAAACCTAGGTTTATCTTTAAGACCCTGTCTCAGCCGGGCGGTGGTGGGGCCCACCTTTAATCCCAGCACTCGGGAGGAAGAGGCAGGCGGATCTCTGTGAGTTTGAGGCCAGCCTGGGCTACCAAGTGAGTTCCAGGAAAAAGGTGCAAAGCTACACAGAGAAACCTTGTCTCTAAAAATAAGGTGTGGGGGGTGGGGAGGGAAATGAGGGCAGTAAGATGGCTTAGCAGATAAAAGCTCTTGCTGTGCAAACCTGACAACCTAAGTTCAATCTCCAGATCCCACAGTGGAAGGGCTAAACCTTAAGAGTTTAAGGTTTTAAACTTCTTAAGCTCTTAAGAGTAGTCCTCTGATCTCCACATATACTCACAACATGGGGTATCTATTCAAACATATGCCCTGGTATCTATGCCTCCTTATCTGTATGAATGAATGAACAAATTTAAGATGCAGAAAAAAAGTGCTCATCTGTTCAATATAGTGTTAATAAATATGATTGAAACAAAGAATCATCCCTTAGCCACAATAATACAGGTGAGTAATACAGAATACCATAACAGATGCCAAGCTGACCAGTGGGAGATCTGATTAATAGGTGCTAGTACACTCCTAGACTACATTCCATTCCCAGGGATGCACATGTGATGCACGGGAAGAAGAGCATCCTTCCTTCCAGGACTGTGAGAACGATATGAGAAACAGCCCAAACTTAAGTTGTCCTTCCTACACAATATAGTTTGTATTCCTTCAAATTATGAAGAACATGAAATATGGGGAAAGCTGGGGGCAAGTTCTAAAATTGCAGGATTCTGAAGAGAAAGACAACCTATGTTCCTGGATAGAAACGGGCCAGAAAGGAAAATGGATGATTAGAAGAGAGCTGGCAGAGCCGCTGATTTCCTACTCTAGAGTGGAATACACTGTGGGTAGGAGAGTGTACTTTCAGGTGAAAATCACACAGAAAGAAAGGAAATACAGAACTGAGGAAGCTGGATGTCAATTGGCAGATCAGGTGAAGGAGCACAGACTTCTTTGTATTGTAAATATGACACTATTTGAAAGTATATAGCATATATTGGGCACTTTGAATATATTTTGTATGAATTATCCACTTATGTTCTCTGTCATTCTGAGTTCTTTGTGTCTTTTTTGTTTAAACTGGTATTCCATTTTTTTTTTTTAATTTTTAAAAACCGACTTTCCCTAAGCACAAAAATCTTTTCTAGATGGTACCTACTTACATTTAACATTATTCTGAAATTTAAGCTACTTTAAGTGGATAGAATCACAACTACTTCTAAGTACATCTTAGACCCTAACTATCAGCCCAAGGTATAATTTCATATTCACAAATGTTAAGTGAATCTTCTTAAAATTCTTAAAATCAAGTATCTCAAATGTTCTAAATGGACATTTCATCAGCAGAGTTGAGCGAAGGATACTGTGTGCATGTGTCTCAACACCTGGTCTCTAGCTATCGACAGTTTTATAAGACTGTAGAACCTTGAGGAGTTGGATTCACTAAATGGATCAATGGAACCTTGAGGAGTTGGAGCTCACTAAATGGATCAATGGGTGGGTCTTCAGGTTTTATATCCTAGCCTTACTTCTGGTTGGCTGCTTCCTACTGTGGACAATAACAACCATCTGCCTCAAGCTCCTGCCCTCATACTTTGATAGACTATATATATGCCTTCTTATGCCGGAAGCTAAAGTAAACCCTTCTTTCCTTCCTTCCTTCCTTCCTTCCTTCCTTCCTTCCTTCCTTCCTCCCTTCCTCCCTTCCTCCCTTCCTCCTTTCCTCCCTCCCTCCCTCCCTCCTTTCGTACTTGAGTTGCTTTGGCAGTTGTTTCTGTCACAGCAATGAGAAAGGTAACTGTGGTGGTATGAAAGAAAATGGCCCCCAAAGGGAGTGACACTATTAAGAGGTATGGCCTTGTTAGAGGAAGTGTGTCACTGTGGAAGAGGGTTGTGAGGTTTCATTTATGCTTAAAATACCGCCCAATGTCTCGGACACTTTCTGCTGCCTGCAAGATGTAGAATTATGGAATATGGACACCTGAGACATGATGATTCTCTGAAATTTTACATTTTGTATAGATGTGTGTGTATGTGTGTGTGTGTGTATGTGTGTGTACACATATGTATGTGGAAGCTAATGGACAACTTCTGAAACTGGTTCTCCCCTTCTACTGTGAATTCTAGAGATCAAACGCAAGTCATCAGAGTTAGCAGCAAGTGCTTTTATTTGCTAAGCCACCTCACCAGCCCAACATGATGATTCTTTATGTTTACAGCACTATACATTATAAAGTAAAAAGGTCTCCAGAACTAGATTTCAAACTACCAACATATATGAAATTCAAATAGTATATATTTAACATGATGGATGATATTTTGTTAAAACTTTACACTTAGGCTACTTTGGACTAAAGATTGCTTTTAATATTGAGCATAGTGTCATACATAGGAGTCCATCCTCATATTATTTCCTCCATTCAAAGGGCTACAGACCCTTTGCCACATGGCTCAGTGGCACATCACCACACAAAAGCACGCCATTTACTACTAATCTTATCTCTGCTGTTTCATCAAACCCATAAAATGTGAGTATTGCCAACTCTGACTGTAAAACATAAAGTGCAACTGCAGAAACCAAAAAGATGATTCTGTTGTCTAGATGTAGAGATAACAGAACATGTTTACATTAAATATTTTTAGCTCTGTCAACTGAAATGGCAGGAACTTAAAACAACTAAGAAAATGTATATCCCTACTATTTTGTTTTGTGGGACAGAGACTCAAGCTTGCTATGAACTTGCAATGTAGTCAATCACAGGCATACATCACCACACACAACCTCAGTATTTACCTTCTGCTAATACAATAATTTTCACAAAGAATTTGTAGGCTAGACTGGAGAGAATTTCTGATAAGTCCAGATACGGCTGTACAGAGATAACAGGATGTGGAAGAATGAGAATATAACTATGAAATGCCTTGGCTTATGATCCAATGTTATTACCTGACACCTTGATTGTCTGTGCCTTCATCCTTCTGAAAGGACAATGGCATGTATGAGAAAACCACTGGCTAATCCTTCTGCTAAGTAACAGACAGGAATGATGCAAGAATCAGTAAGTGCCACATTGATACCAACGAAGTTCATGAATAAATAAACCCATCAAACAAATTAGGACTACAACATTCCTGGATAGATGCCAAGAAAAAATACGCATTTTAAAAATTTCTATTTGATGACTTAAATGGGGCAAATAAAGGTCCTAAAAGAGGCTGCCAAAGCCTTCAGAGGAAAAAATCTAGTTTAAAATATCAAATTGTTGACCTAAACTTTAAAATGATTGTACTAAAAACACAGTTTCAATTTTATCCAAGAAATTAAATAAGCTTTTAGTCTATTAAACCACTAACTAACTATTCCTTTTTTCCAAAGAATTGAATACTAAATAACTTACCTAAATATTGGAAACCACAGTATATGTATGAATCTCACTATAACACCAAGCTAGACACTTGCGAGAGTAATTGTGAAGAATGAAAAGAAATTCATGATCTTTGCTTTCTGTGCAGGCTCAATCTGTTTTATACTCTTTGTGGCACATCCATCAAAAAGAATCTCTGTATCATGTCATGTCATGGGTTATGGGTCTGTATCTGTAGCACATGACAGACAGTGATGTCAAAAACAATGAAGCCAGTCAGTGAGGGCGCACGGCACTCAGGAGGCTGAGGCAAGCAAATCTCTGAGTTCCAGGCCAGCCTAGTCTACAGAGCAAGTTCCAGGACAGCCAGGGTTTTTACACAGAGAAAGCCTGTCTAGGAAAACAAAACAAAACAAAAAAACAACAATAATGAAAGCAGAGCTGTACTGCTTGATGCTTATCCACACTCTGTTTTAGATTTGCTCCTGGCTATTTCCCACTAGCTTTTAGAATTTATCTATTCTCTCTCCAGATACTGTCTTACCACTAGATCACACTGATGCTGAATCAACAGAAGTCATTGTTATGTCTGAACAAATGTCAAATTTTGGCAACTGAGTATTCATCTCCACTGCACACTCTGTAAACAAACACCAAGACATCACCAGAAATGGCCATGCTACATGCCCAAGTTTACAACAGACATTTCAACACACTTGATCTTGCCTATTTCCACTATTCTAAAGAATAAACACTCATCTTGAGGTATTTTTAACAGGACAATTAATATTATTATACTGTTCAGCATTAGGCATTAGACTTGGAATTTAAAAAAAAAAAAAAGCTGAGAGTGACTCTGATTTCCTGATGATCATGAGCAAGATCCAGGGTTCTAGCTCCACAATCAAAGAGAAAAGCTTATACTAATGAGTTACAGGTGGTTTATTTGATCACATGTGGATAAGAATAAAATTAAAGGTGTGTGCCACTATTGCCAGCACTCAGGGAATAGAGGCAGATCTCAGTGAGATCCATCCTGGTCTACAAACCGATTTCCAGGAAAGCCAGGGTTGTTACACAAAGAAACCCTGTCTCAAAAACAAACAAACAACAACAAAAAAAACAAAGAAACCAAAAACACAACAAATATATATAAGCTGGGTGGTGATGGTGCACACTTTAATCCCAGCACTCAGGAGGCAGAAGCAGGAGGATCTCTGAATTCTGAGTTCAAGGCCAGCATGGTCTACAAGAGTGAGTTCCAGGACAGCCAGGGCCAGACAGAGAAATTGTCTTGAAAAACTAAAATCAAATAAACATAAAGAATATTTTCAGGCCGGACAGTGGTGGCACACGCCTTTAATCCCAGCACTCGGGAGGCAGAGCCAGAAGAAACTCTGAGTTCGAGGCCAGCTTGGGCTACAGAGTGAGTTCCAGGAAAGGTGCAAAGCTACACAGAGAAACCCTGTCTCGAAAGAAAAAAAGGAATATTTTCAAAATTTCATTATTAAACCTGCTTCCTCATGGTCTGGCCACCAGTTAAGTTCTATCTCCCTAAGACCTCATCCCCCTGAGGAATGAAAGCATTCCTGTGGTGTTACTTCCATGGCATGCCTGGCCGGAGAGAAGGCCAAGGAAGCCCTGAAAAATTCTAAGATGTGCCTTGGCAACCTATTTAAAAAAAAAAAAAAAAAAAAAAAGGTGCTTGAGAGAGAATTTTTTCTGGACTCTAATGACAAGTTCTAGGAGATCTTGAGGACTCACCAAGTACACACAACAATATATAACTTTTAAATAGATTCAGAAATAAGCTTCACTAATATACTCCTTTCCCAGTAAAGAATCATTGATGTGTCTTGCTTCCGTTTCAAGTACTAGAGATGAACTCACTGAGGCTGACTGAGACAAAAGATGAAAATTCGTTCCAGGAGGGACTGTCTTAGGGACCATCAATGGCTTCTAATCACAGAAAGGGGAAGAATGATCACTAAGAAACACAGGTGGCTGTTGATTTCTCCCAGGTCCAGAGAAAAGACAAGATGCATGTAAATAGAGGCCAAGAGCTGGCAGACATCACACAGGGATTCAGATGCTTGCTAAATCCACATTACAATCACTTTCATTTTCCCAGTAAAGCTGCTTTTAGCCTTTAAGATATGAATTAATTCATTTTCTAGTATTTCTTGGACTAGTCATATAAGCATACTGTAACCACATCCATCTTGAAAAAATATTACACAGGAATTAACAGTGGTATAACTACTTATTCACTTTCAAAATACTGAATTAGGTATTCCTGTGTTCTGGGCTATCAGAGCATGTGTAACTTCCTGTGAGTTTGTGATTATAGATCACAAAGTGGTTCCTAGAGTGGACTCTCTGGGATCAACAGCATCAGCATTACCTAGAAATTTGTTCAAAGTATTTCAGGTGCAGGAGAGATGGCTTAGTGGTTAAGAGCTCTGGCTGCTCACCCAGAGGTCCTGAGATCAATACCCAGCAACCACATGGTAGCTCACAACCATCTATAAAGGAATCCAACACCCTCTTCTGATGAGCAGATAGACAGAGCACTCATACATAAATCAGTAAATCTTTAAAAGTGTAAATTTTCAGCTCTACTCCATACCCTGATTTAGAAATTGAGGGAAAGAACTATCAACTACTGTTTTAACAAGCTCTCCAGAGAACTCTTAACACACCTCACTCACCAAGGAACACTGGGTCCCAAGGTTATCTCAAGGTCTTGAGTTGGTTCTCAGCATCTGGTTTCTTGAGCCTCTTAGTATCTTTAGCAGCATGAAATGAGTGGAACAGACAGGTGCAAGTGCTTTGGTAAATCGCAGAAACTACAACACTTGAAAGATGTCAGCATGGTGATAATGAAAAGTGTGACAATTGGGACTGGAGAGATGACTCAGTAGTAAACAAACAGTACTTGTTGCTCTTACAGAGAACCTGTGTTCAGTTCTCAGGACCAACAGGGCAGCTCACAACCATCTACAACTCCAGTTACAGAAGAATCAACAACCCCCATGAGCACCAGGCCCCCACTTGTGCATACACATGTATACTCATACAAAATAAAAATTTAAAAATCTAAAAACTTTTTTCTAAATTGTTACATCCCTACAACATACAACAAGGCAATAAAAGAAAACTCACAAGCCGGCTACAGTGGTGCACACCTTTTTAATGCTAGCATTCTGAAGACAAGCAGGTTGATCTCTAAGACTTCCAGGCCAGCCTTGTCTATAGAATCAGCTCCAGGCCAACTAAGGTTACATAGTGAGACCCTATCTCAAAAAACCAAAACAACAAAAGAGAAAGCTCATTTAAGAAGTATATTGTAGAAAAGGTTTTTTTAAAGAGGGTGCTTCTAGAAGATTAAAAACAAAAGATTAACAGACAAAAAAGAAGTTCAAATGAAATTATCATCACAGGCAAGGAGAGCTAATCCCTCTATATAAGGACAGCTGTGAGACTGCTCTAAAGGCCTGCTTACAGGACTGGCCTTAGGCAGCAGTTGGAAATAATTTACAGAAAACTAGATTTCTGAAGAGCTCCCACCATCAACTGATAAGAAAGGCTCCCTGTGCCTGAACTGCAAGTGCAAACAAAATGCTTATGCTCAGCACCTGCTTTCAGTCTCAAGGTCTAGAACTACTTATATATATATATATATATGCCAGGCTGAGGTATTTGTGTGACGGTCACCAAGCCCTGCATGCAGCCACTAACAAGCTTCCCTAGTTAGGAACATTTCTCTTGCACTGTCATAATTTCTTGGAGAATTAGATGTGGCTTGTGTGACTCTACTGGGAAACTTAGACCTCTTTCCCCCCCAAACTTCACCCCATGCACCTTGTCTTTTGCCGATTCTGCTTTCCATCCTTCTGTTGTAATAAGGCATGGAGGGTTGTAAAAACAATTATCACCCTGAGTCAGGCCTGTGTGTTCTCCTAGCAAATTACCAAACTGGAGAATGGTGCTGGAATCCCTAATATTTTCTTACTAACACTATTAATGAGGGAAAACAATGTCAACACCATTAAGTCTGCCATGTTCATGCTACCCTTATTTGATCCATTAGTAAAAGCATTTTACTATTATTTTATTCCCATTATCTTATTTTGCAACATATCCAGTAAACCTAATTCAATCACATGCAAAATCCTTAACAGACAAAGGCAGGGCAAACTTATAAGCCACTAGGGAAACTGGTATGCTGTAACCAACAGAGGAATACTTTGTAGGCAGGACCAAACAAGAGGAGACTGACCACTAAACCCGGTTACCTGGAAAACATAAAACTTAAAGATACTGGGAACAAATCTCAAAGAAAGTCATCATCTCCCACAACTCTAAATTATATGTAACTTGTTACTTTTATACAGTAAGACATAATGACAGAAAAGACAAGGTTTCAAATGAAGCCCTAAATTATGGCACAGACTCTACCGCTCCCGAGGACTGGCTTGCCACCAGGCTTATTCCCAACAGGTCAACCTTATTAAGCAGGCTGCCAAGAACGCAAATGAGAACAGCTTACTCCTCCATGTTCTGAGGACACTCGTGGTGAGGGATACTGAAGAAACTCAAGGGAGTTTGGCAAATTTACTCTTAGAAAAGCTACTCTTTACACCATTTAAAAGACCAAGGAAATGTTGAAAACATTAAGAATATAAAAATTAAATAAGATTAACATGGTGCTTATTAATAACAGTATCATTAATGATGGAATACTTTTCAGCCTTACAATCACCACTAAAATTTTCTAATCTATGTAAACTATTAGGCCATGGATACTTTTTTTTTTTTTTTTTTAAAAAAAAGATAGGGTCTCACTATGTAGTTCTGGCTGTCCTAGAACTTACTCTGTAGACCAAACTGTCCTCAAACTCAAGAGACTCACCTGCCTCTGCCTCCCAAGTGCTGGGACTAAAAGTGTGAGGCACTACACTGGACTTAGACTAGGGATACTTATAGTTTATAAGAATTTGATATGAAATAAGACAATGATATACTAGAATTTTGTAGCATACTGACTGGAATTAAAATAGTCAAAAGTAGAGGGGCTGGGAATATGGCTCTGTGGGTAAAGCGCTTAATGTGCAACATGAAGAACTGATTTTGAATCACCAGCACCTATGTCAAAAGCCAGGCACAGCAGCATGTGCCTGTAACTCTCATACTTGGGTAACCTGGGGCACAGGTGGATTCCTGGAGCCCATTAGCCAGCCAATAAAGGTGAATTAGTTCAGTCAAAAATGTCTCAAAAAACAAGGTGGAAAACAAGTGCCACAGACACCCCAAACCAACCTCTGACCTTTATACACATATACACCACACACAACACTCAACTAGGTACTGATGCCTAATGTTTGCTGATGAGACCTGGTTAACCCAGTATTTACTGGTCTGTCTTTAGCACTAGGATATTGTATAACTGTTTTCAGTGATGACTTTGCTTGTTTATATTCTCAAAAGCCAAAGTTTTAGCCCCACTAATAAACCAAGATGTTTTTCTTTTACTGCATTTAATTAATTTATTTCTTTGTGTGGATGTGTGTGTGTGCCCTCTCTCATGTGTACATGGAGGTCAGAGCACAACTTTTGGGATTTGGTTTTCTTTCCACCATGAAGGTCATGCAGACTGAATTCAAGGTCATCAAGCTTGACAGTAAGTGCCTTTACCCTCAGAGCCACCATGATAGCACAAACCCAAGATCTTACTTTTACCTAGAACTGCACTTTTTATCCCTCAGGCTGCGCTGTCTATAACTCAGAGAAGGTAAATAATATTCTTCTGCTACAGTCTAGTCAAGGACTTTTAATAAACTAGAGAATGTCTATGTGAATTTAGTCAATGAAATAACTATTTGTATAGATGAGTCAAATTATGGAAACTCAAGTAGGTACAACAGACAATTAGTGAAAATGGTCCTGGCTGTCCTAGAACTCACAGAGATCCGCCTGCCTCTGCCTCCTGAGTGCTGGGATTAAAGGCATGAGCTACCACATCTGACTATAAATGGAGGGAGTTTTAATCTGGAACAACAAAGCTGTTTCTGGGAGTCTCTGAAGCTACAGCCAAATGACTTTCAAAGAATATTTGTGCAGTAAAGTCTGTATTTTCAACACACCTCCAAAGGTTTTAAAAACTCATATTACACCATGGTTTTTCATAAAAGTTATTTAATGAAAGCTGAACAAATAGTATTTTGAAGCAGGCAATTTTGGTGATGTGTAACTGTAATCCTAGCATTTGGGAGGCTGGGGCAGGAGGATCCCATGTTCGAAGCTAGCCTGTATGAATAATAAAATACTGTCTCAAATAAATATATACATTTTTAGAAAGGGAGCTGGAGAGATGGCTTAGCAGTGAAGAGCACGTACTGCTTGTGCAAACATCCTGAGTTCAGTTCGCAACACCCATATCAGGTAGCTTACAACCTCCTCTACTTCAACTCCACGAGACTCAACAACATCTTCTGTCCCCCTGGAGCAGAGCACTCACAAACTCACTGTCACACACACATAGACACATTATTAAAATTTTAAAAACAGTAAGAATTCAGTGGTGGTGGCACATGCCTTTAATCCTAGCAGAGGCTGGCAGATCTTGGAATTCAAGGCCAGCCTGGTTGGTCTACAGAGTAAGTTCCAGGACATGCAGAGCTACACAGAGAAACCCTGTCTGAAAAAAAAAAAAAAAAAAAAAAAGAAAGAAAGAAAGAAAGAAAGAAAGAAAGAAAGAAAGAAAGAAAGAAAGAAAGGGAGGGCGGGCAAGGGGAGGGGTGGGAAGGAGAGGGGAGAGGAGAAGAGGGGAAGCCCGTACCATGATGAATGGGGGCTGAGGGTATATAGCTCAGTAGCACAGTACTGGCCTAACATATGCAAGGTCCTGGGTCTGATGACTACACTGTAGGCAAGGAAAAGAGAGGTGGGGAGACTCAGATGACCATGTATGACCAGTTATCATAAGTAAAAACTAAGTCACTTAATTCTAAAAATGTAATTTTCACCTAAACTCAAATTAGAAGATTTAAAAAACTGTTTAGCTCAAAGTAGTAGTGCATGCCTCTAATCCCAGCACTACAGAAGCAGAGGCAGGTGGATCTCTGAGTTCAAGGATAGCCTGGTACACATACTGAATTCCAGGACAGCCAGGGTTACACAGAGAAACCTTGTCTCAAAAAAAAAAAAAAAAAAAAAGTGTCTAGTTTGGAAAATGATGAACATAATTTGGAAACTTGAATCTAAGTCTCAGAACACCAGCCTGCAAAACAACTCAATAATGGACAGAGGTTACTGGAATGAAACTGACTATAGATACTACAATTTCAACTCTGAGCAATTATAATTCCATCTGCTTTCTAATGGCATGCAGTATGTTCAAAACCCAGTAAAAAATTTAATTCTAAAATGTGATATACAGACAAGAACTATTGGCTGATGTCTAGTAACCATCTGGTAGACTTGGAAATCTTACAATGGACTTTTAAATCAGAATCTTAAATTAAGTTCAGGGAAGCATAAATTAAAATTTAAATGAAAACATGATAAAATAAAGTTTAGTTTTTTTAGTTATACATAGAATATGGGGGGTTGCTAATATGCCAACCAGTTTCATCACTTTAAAAATATAGTGAACATTTTGAAATCTGGTAAATATTTTCCATCAAAAAATTGAAAAGCAAGAGCTCAGGTGGTCTCCAGTCTGCAGGAGCAATGGGCTTTCCTGGGTAGAGGGAAAGTTCAATACCTGTTGATAGGAGAAAAGGCACTAGTGGATGTGGGACAGGTGTCCTGGGAGATGGCAAGGTTCTACTAGAACGAGCCACTTTGGCATCTGACCACTGAGACAGAAGGGAGTTTGGGACCAGCTAAAACTGTTCCTAGAACTGCTTTTTAACTCCCAACTCTTCCCATATTCCACAGAGGTTGGACTCAAAAGGCCAGGCTCTAGTCTAGTGCTATCTCTGGTCCTAATGTCCTATCAGCCTCTGTTTGAGCCTAACAGTAGCTCTGTAGGTCCTGACGCTACAACACTGAGTACTGTTAGCAACTATAACCCAACCTCATGCCATGTCTCCTGGCAATCACGACTATCCATTCTACTTCGGGCAATGGAACTTGGGGCTATACAGTTACAATGTTAGCCCTGTACAACAATGACCCAGCTGCCTGGAAGAGGGAGTAGCAAGTCCATTAGCAAGGTTTCTGTAATTACCTCAAGTCTGGTTTCAAGGTAATCCATTCTCTGGATCCCTTCTACACAAGGGTCAAAGTACCTGGCCTGTCCCCTTTCCTTTTCATTCCAACCTATGATCCCCTGGAGAGAGAATGGCTAGCACTGGCAGCTTGTCCATCTCTTCATTGTCATGCCTTATGTTCAGTGGCTAGCAACTGGAAGACAACATACAGAAAAGCCCCACTGGCCTAGATGCAGATGCTCAAGTGACCCTCTCTCCCCAACATTACCAGCACTCTTTCCACTCTACTTTCACATGCACTTATGAAGACTAGACTTCAGTGCACTTTCTCATAGATCCCTCTGGCCTCAAGGTCTTACCTTACTTACCTGGATCCTCTACCTAGCTATACGCCTCCCTAACTCTCCCTTCTTCTTCACCTTCTGCAGAAGGGCAAAGTTCTTGTCACCAGTTATCTGATGTCCCTTACCCATACCTGCTGGCTTCTATCTCTGCCCCAATGTCAGCAGCTCACCAGCTTCAGATCGTGTATGCCCAGTATGCAAAGCTGCACAACATGATGCTAGAACAGTAACAGTGGTATGTGTGTCTATCATCTGCCACATAGGAGTGTTGCTACCTGCTCAAGAGAACTACTATGAAAACCTGAATGTGCCAGATTGTTCTGCTTCATGCTTGCAGCTGAAGATGTAAGCTCTCAGCTTTCCAGCTCCAGCAGTCATGCCTCCCCCAACCATGATGGACTCTTACAATCTCTGGGGTCATAAGCCAAAACAACTCTTCCCTCTAGAAGCTGCCTTGGTCATGGTATTTTAACACAGCAACAAAAGACTAATACAGAGGAGAAAGATACATACATTAAAGAAGCGAAACATGCCTTCTTCACCAAGATGGCATCTGCAAAGAGTGGAGCACAAGGCCCAAAGCTGCACTGAAGAAGCCAAGCAAAGAAGGCTAAAAGGTTCACAGTCCACCCACACATGCCCATCTTTAGGCAGCCCAAGATACTAAGGCCCAATGGGCACCAGCCTTTAATCCCAGCACTCAGGAGACAGAGGCAGTTAGCTCTCTATGAATTTGAGGCCAGCCTGGTCTATAGAGAGTTCCAGGACAAGCTCCAAAGCTACACAGAGAAACCCTGTCTCGAAAAAACAAATAAACAAAAAAGACACTAAGGCTAAATTTAGAGCAGTGGTACTCAACCTTCCTAATGCTGAGACCCTTTAATACAGTTGTATAGTGATATTTTATTTGTACTGAAATGTGATTTTATTTGTATATTAATAAAGTTGCCTTGGGGTCAGAGCAAGCCATAGCAGAAGCTGGGTGGTGGTGGTGCACGCCTTTAATCCCAGCACTTGGGAGGCAGAGCTAGGCAGGATCTCTGTGTATTCAAGGATACAGCCAGCATGGCGACACATGCCTTTAATCTCAATGCCAACCATAGAAGACCGGAGGTCTGTATAGGTCATGTGGCTGGGTTTACAACCAATGAGAAGGCAGAACAGAAAGTCTATATAAAAGACAGGACTCAGGAAGTAGCTCTCTGGCGGAGAGGAAAGACAGCAGAAGCAGTGAAGGACGGTTACATCTACACAGCTGCTCATGTTATAGTGACCTCCAACCATAAAAATACTTTCATTGTTAATCCTAACTGTAATTTTGCTACTGTTATGAATCATAATGTAAATATCTGACATCTGTGCAGGATATCTGTGACTCCTGTGAAAGGGCCATTTGATACCCTCCCCCCCAGGTCAAAATCCACAGGTTGAGAAACACTGCTCTAGAGATTCCTAGTAAGAGTGTTCCGGACCACTATGCCACTATCAAACTCCCCTTGACTAATGAGTCAGACAGGAAGTAGACAGAAGACAACAAATCTGTTTCCCTGGGGGTATCAATGCCAACATCATCAGACAAAATAGGATACAAAAACAGGCTATGACATTAACATGGCACATGTCAACACCCTGATCAAGCCTAAGGGTAAGAAGGCACATATATGATCCACTGGCTACTGATTTGGATGCCTTTGTATGTTGTCAACCAAACTAGGGGGAGCTAAACTGAGCAGAACCAGCTAATTCTAAATACATTTTCATTATAAATAAGTTAAAACTGTAGGGCCAACAAAATGGCTTAGCAAATAGATAACAGCTACTGTTCCTGACTATGAGTTGAATCTCCAGAACCCACACAGTGGGAGACAATCGACCAAAACTGTTCCCATCTCAAGTGTGTACATGTGTGCATGTACACACATACATAATATAAAAAAACAACTTTTATGA
Source organism: Onychomys torridus (assembly GCF_903995425.1). NCBI lineage: Eukaryota > Metazoa > Chordata > Mammalia > Rodentia > Cricetidae > Onychomys > Onychomys torridus. The sequence goes on from NC_050447.1 coordinate 54,762,761, forward strand.
AAACTGAAAATATCAGTATGAAGTCAGAACATACCCATGTTTCTAACTTTTGTTTTGTTTTGACAGGGTCTCACTCTCTAGCCCAAGCTGGCTAAAAACTCCTGGTGGGCCTCTTTCCTCAGCCTCCTGAGTGCTGGGATTATAGCAATGAGTTACCACACTTGGCTCTAAATTTTATTTTGGAAACTTATTAGAAGCAATGAGTAATCAAACAGCAGTGAATATCCCTGACAACTGACTGTGATTGCTAAAGCCCATTTCCCAGTTGAACCAGAGCTCCTTGAAGAAATAGCTGGTTCTTGGGCTAGGGTGGAAAATACACACAGGATTAACTGAGAAAAAGAGGAAGTTATTCTGGAAGAACAGAGAACTCCATTACAAAGGACTCCATCTGGCCACAAGCCAGACAACGGAAGTATCTAAAGGACAACTGTAGTCAGGCAGGGTGGAAGGATGACACCTGCAATCCCAGCACCTCAGAGGCAGAAGCAGAGGCAGGAGGAGTCACGAATTTAAAGATCAGCCTGACTTACAGTGAGTTAGATAGAGGCCAATCTAGGTTACATGAGACCCTGCTTTGAGAGGCAGAGGGGAGGAGAATGCTGGAGAGATGGCTCAGTGGTTAACAGCACTGACTACTTCCAAAGGGCCTGGGTTCAATTCCCAATACCCATATAGCAGCTCACCTGCAATGCCAGTCCTAGGGGATTTGACATCTCTTTCAGTCAGTGTGCACTGCATGCACTACACAGACATACACGCATCACATAAGAAGTATTAGTAAGTGAGAAAGAAATCAGGGACTGGAGATTGCTCAGCAGTTAAAAGCATACATTGCAGAGTGACTGAGTTCAGTTCCCAGCACCCATGAGAAGTGGCTCACATCCACCTTTAACTGCAGCTCCAAGGGACTCTGATGTCCTCTTCTGTACTCTGCAAGCACCTGCACTTTGTGCACATACCCTCCCATAGACATATACACATACATAAAATTAAACAATATAAAATTTTTAAATGATTTGAAATTTTTAAAAGAAATGATTTAAATCCTAAAAAAAAAAAAGAAAGAAAGAAAGCAAAATGAAAGAAACAGAGAACTACAATGGTTTTAAAGCCCATCGACTACATAAAGATCCATGACACCACAAGAAACAATTGGTCACAACAGGCAGTCACCAGAGCGTCAACCCCCAAACCTAGCAAAATGAGGAAGGTAAAATTAACATCTATTTTGCTTTTGAAGATTTTAAAGATACTATATACATGCAAGAAGAGTTTTGTTTTGTTTTGTTTTATTGCTTAAGATTTATTTATTATGTATACAGCGTTCTGCCTGCAAGCCAGAAGAGGGCGCCAGATCTCATTACAGATGGTTGGGAGCCACCATGTGGTTGCTGGGACTTGAACTCAGGACCTCTGGAAGAACAGCCAGTGCTCTTAACCGCTGAGCCATCTCTGCAGACCAAAAAGATTTCTTTAAACAAGGATTTCAACTAATAAATGTCAGTAAGCTGTAATCTTTCATGTTATCTTTTATGTTAGGCAAAGCACTCTACCACTGAACTGTTGTCTCCAACAGAATGCCACCTTTTATCATCCTTGGGGGTGAGGTCAAACCAGCATTTGAGCTTCTCCCATCTGTGAGTGACATCTATGAGAAAGGCTGATGGGATCTAACCAGTTCTTGTAAAACCACAACTGAACCAACCTAATGATGAGAGCAACAGGAGGAACACTGAGCCTACTGTGCTGATGCTCACCAAAGGCTTCAGAACTAATGGCCAGAGTACAGGAAGTACGGGGTTAACCAAAAATACAAAATACAACCAGTCTAACAGAACGTGCACAGGTCTACAGGTGAAATGACACCATTCTTTCCTCATAGGAAGGGAAAGGAGAAAACTTAACAGGCTACACTTGTGTGGACAGCTCTTCCATGTGTGATGTGACCATTTCTGGCTTCTTAATTAAACATACCAATTGTAAAAACCATTTTTTGAGACTAGGCAAATGTAAACATTTTGGCTACAGTATATTAAGGAATTGAAGAACTTGTTAACACTACTAACTAGTGACGTTAACAGCACTGTGGTTATACTTTTTAAAAGTCCAAGTATGTTAGTAGATTTATACTGAAATATTAAGGGGTGAATTAGTATCTATGATTCCTTTAAAAAAATGCCACATAGTGGAGGGGGGCAGTAGAATGAAATAAATAATTGCCAAAATGTGAATTATGTGAAATCAATCTTTTGTTTTTACAAATTTTTAATATCTTAGTTTTTTCCAGTTGTGTCACCAGTATGTAGATGCATTTCTAAATGCATAATTTTAAAAGTCTCGAGTATTTATCTTTCATCTTCAAAAATTTAAAAACCCTACTTCAATATATTCATGGTGATTACTTGCTTTATAAACAGATACTGCCTATATACAGCTAAGTATCTGTCAGGCATAAAGTTGCTCTGATAATGTCCCACTTCATTCTGCTTCAGTTAGATCTAAGATTGTCACTTTTTTTTAAGGTGACCCTGCACCTGTATCATCAACACTTAGTTACAGTTAATACTACAATCAAAACAACTTACACTGTAACTTCAGGGGCAACTAGTCATACATAATGTTTGCCATAAAAGTTGGTCTCAGGCCAGGAGGCAGTGGTGCACACCTTTAATCCCAGCACTGGGGAGGCAGAGCCAGGCAGATTTCTGAGTTTGAGGCCAGCCTGGTCTACAGAGTGAGTTCCAGGTCAGGCACCAAAACTACACCAAGAAACCTTGTCTCGAGGGAAAAAAAAAAAAAAAAAAAAAGTGGTCTCAACCTATATGCACACACTGCTGTCCTGTCTGGAACTCAGGATGTAGCTCAGACCATGTGTTCACTTCAAGCTCCAACACTGCAAAATTAAAGAAATACCAAACTCCTGCCATCCTGTGGGTCTTTCTAGAGCCTTTTAAGCAGTGGTTCTTAACCTGTGGGTCACAACCCCTTTGAATCACTGGAAAATAAATATATTTACATTATAATTCATAACAGTAGCAAAATTAGTTATGAAGTAGCAACAAAAATAAATTTCATGGTTAGGGGTCACTATAACAAGGGTTGCAGCATTAGGAAGGATGAGAACCACGGCTAACATGAACCTAATACAAGCAAATGACCTAAGTTTTTCTATGGGATAAACTTTTTTTGTTTTGTTTTGTTTTTCGAAATAGGGTTTCTCTTTAACAGTCCTGACCTGGCCTGGAACTCACTCTGTAGACCAGGCTGGCCTCGAACTTAGAGATCCACCTGCCTCTGCCTCCCGAGTGCTGGGATTACAGGCATGTGCCACCACCGCCTGGCTCAGGATAAACTTTTTAAAGTTATCTGAAAATTTTCAAATCTGAAGAACTTTTGGATTGCTAAGAGTCCAAAGTGTTAAAAAGGAAGAGTGTTAACATATCCCATACTCTCGGAGACAAGCACTTCTTTCCTATTGCAGCTTTGGAGAAATGTAAAGTTTGGCACTGGCTAAAAACTGCAGAAGTTTTCTGGGATGTCGGGAAAATGAACACTGTTTCCTTCACTGGTCAGGAGATCCAAATGAAGAAGTCTACTCAGAAGTCTGAGTCCTTAATTCTTATCCAGTTGCAGTAGCTGCCAACAGTACTGTCTTGCAAAAGGTTCTAAAACTACATTTAGAACCCAAAAGAATCTTCAGGGTACTGCCAGTTGTCAAATGTAGGGCACAACCCTCCCTCAAGCTAAGGATGGAGCTCAGTGGGAGGCATGTGCTGTGACATACACGAGGTCCCAGCTTTAATCCTTAGCAAAGAGGAGAGGAGAAGACTAAAATCTAATGTGGCATTACTGAGCAACTTTGTACTGACTCAAGAAGGAATTTAAACACTTAGTCCCCTCAAATATTTAAGTGGACTGTTGAAACACTGGCCCTCAGACCACATCACTCTACTCCAGCAACCCTACAAAAGAAACAAACAACCACCACTTCATTTGTCCTTCATTCTACCTAGCAACCAACAGGCAGGCTAAGATGGCAAGCTCTGGTGCCAGAATGAGTCCAAATTCCTGTTCTCTGGGCCTTATTCTCCTATCTGTAAACCTACCCTTGTAGTATGGTCATGAAAAATCAGCTTTGCTTTGAAGACATGAATACTTAGTGACATTTGACCATCTTTTTTTTTTTTTAAATAATCATTACTATCTTTTACATTATACTTTTTCAGAGATATAAAGGATTAGAATAATTTTTGTTTGTTTGTTTTGTTTTGTTTTTTGAGACAGGGTTTTTCTGTGTAGCTTTGCGCCTTTCCTGGAACTCGCTTTGTAGACCAGGCTGGCCTCGAACTCACAGAGATCCTCCTGCCTCTGCCTTCCGAGTGCTGGGATTAAAGGCGTGCGCCACCACTGCCCGGCTATGGATTAGAATAATTTTTAAGAAATTACTCTGATAAATACCCCTCGTCCCACTAAATCCTTTCAAAAATAACTTTAAAGGCAAACAAGTTTCTATGGCATTTCTTTGAAATACTATATTTAGATGTTTCCTTTACAGCATCTCATCCTATTTGTACAGACTAGAGCATACTTTAGTCTCCAAATTGTGTTTCAATTTAAACACCACAATTAAGACAATGTGCTAGACTTTCCTCACTGCCAAAGAGACAATTAAAAGGAGGAAAAATTTCTTTTGCTGCTTAGTTTCAAAAGTTTTATCACACCTGGTGTGTCTGGTGCCTGTGGAGGTCAGAGAGGGTGCCAGATTCCCTGAAATTGGTCCATGGTTTTTATGAGCCACTACATGAATACTAGGAACCCGTGTCCTCTGTAAGAGCAGCAGGTGTTTTTACTGCTGAACCCACCTCTCTAGCCCCAATAAAGATGGGTTTTTTGTTTGGTTGGTTGGTTTGGTTTGGTTTTTGGTTTTTCAAGACAGGGTTTCTCTGTAGCTTTGGAGCCTGTCCTGGACTATCTCTGTAGACCAGGCTGGCCTTGAACTCACAGAGATCTACCTGCCTCTGCCTCCCGAGTGCTGAGATTACAGGCATGTGCCACCACTGCCCAGCAAAGATGTAATTTTTAACAAGACATTTTTTTTAATTACTTGAAGTTTTACCTATATTTTACAATGAAACTAACAAAATAACTAAAACATAAAAAACAAGATGGAGGAAATGAGCATTGGCACTAGTGATATTGGCTTTCCAAAATGAGAAAAAAATTATTCTCTGTACATCAATAAATACAGTTTTCCAGGCATAGTAATACACATCTATAGTCCCAATATTTGGTACACAAAGGCAAAAGGAAGGATTACTACAAATTTGAGACCAACTGCTCTACATTCCAGGACTACATAACAAGATCCTGTGTGTCCCCACCACCCCCAAAAGAAAAAAAACTGAAGAGATGGCTCAGCAGCCATTCCTCACTCCACCTGCAAGGTATCCACCCACTGGCCTCTTCTGGCCTCCACGAGCACTAGATAGGCATGTGAGGCACAGACATATGCAGGCAGGCAAAAACCCTCATACACATAACAAATAATAAATCTTAAAGGCCAAAAACTTTTAAAATATTTGTTCTATTTACTTGTATTTGGGCAGGCACAGGCTTGCCATAGCACTATGCTAGTTTCAGTAATGGGTTCTCTCCTTCTACCTGATGGGTCACCAGAGATGGAAAGCAGGTCACAAACAAAAACAGATCTCTTCTTCTACCTGGAACAACTACAAGATTACCTAGGCAATGCTGATATAGAAATGCACTGAATGTACTCTAGAACAGTGTACTTTAACTGTTAAACTGAAGATACGAACAACATAGAAGATCTATGCCTGTTCCTAAGATCCCTATCAGAAGGGTCAGCAGTCATTCCTTCACTGTGAAGTTTGTCTCCCATTACCCTCATTTGATAAACTGAAAGACCAAATAAAAAAGATGACTCCAAGTAAAAGGCTATGTGCAGTGGCTTAAGCTTGTAATTCCAGTATGTGAAAGGGGTGGCAGGAAGATGAATCAAGCTTATCCTCAACTATACACAGTGAGTTTGAGGCCAGCCTGAGGTTCATTAGGACCCTATCTCTTGGTGGTTCATAAAGAAACTCCCAACTAGTTGAGGCGTCGGTGGAGCATTCAACCACAAAATGAACTCTGTATCACATCCCCTCCCCAAGGCTCAGGGACCATCTCAGAAGACAAGGAAGGACTGCAGCAAAACAGCACCTTCTGGAGATGACAGAACAACTATGCTCATGGGCTTACAGCTGTGCGGCTACCTGCACAAGACCTGCACAAGAGCAAGCCTGTCAGCATTCCAGCATGAAGTGGGCAGAGGCTCATAAGCTCCTACCCCTAGGTGAGGAGCTATAGCTTCTGGGGAAGGAAAGGTCATTTCTCTTTAAGGTTGTGTCTCCTGGTAAGTCAACCATATTCTGGTGGATGGCCCCACGCCCAATATCTAGACAGCACAAATGAGTTCATGGGCTATTTTAAAAAGGAATGAAGCTGAAGGAAATGAAGCAACAGGATCTGGGAGAAGTTAGGGTGAGGAGTGGGGGTGGTGAATACTGTATGAATATCTCAAAGAATAAAAAACCCCAACTTTAGAGGAATCAAATGAAAAGTGAAAATAAATCAGCTAGAGAGGCATACTCTTTGGGATGTACCTAGATCCCAAACACCTTGTTCTGCTTCCTACAACCAAGCTTAATGAGCTCCAGGTACCCAGCTTAGTCTTTACCAAGCCACAGGCTAACTTGGAAACTACCTAGTCCCCTAAGCATCTAAAAGGCAATTAAGATCAACCACAAAGAATCTGTTTATTTGAGGTGTAGTCTAGACATGGCTGGTCTGCACCAGCACACAATTTCCATCTTCATCAAAGTCTAATGTAGTAAAGAGTAGACAGTAATCCCTGCTGTGGGATGTCCTGTATGTTGTGAATAAATAAAATGCTGATTGGCCAGTAGCCAGACAGAAAGTATAGGATAGGCGGGACGAACAGAGAAGAGAGGTTGGGAGGTGGAAGTCTGGAAGACACGCCAGCCTGCTGTCCAGGGAACATTGTGTAAAGGCAACAAGTAAAGCCACGGAATATGTGGCAACATATAGATCAACAAAAATGAGCTGAGTATAAGAGTTAGACAATGGGAGGGTTGGGGAATTTAGCTCAGTGGTAGAGCGCTTACCTAGCAAGCACAAGGCCCTGGGTTCGATCCTCAGCTCAAAAAAAAAAAGAGTTAGACAATGGTAGGCCTGAGCTAATGGCCGAGCAGTTTAAATAATATAAGCATCTGTATGTTTATTTTATAAGTGGGCTATGGGACTGCTGGGGCTTGACAGGACCCAGAGAGAAAAACTCAAAGCTACAAATCCCATTTTACAAAGGTTAAAGAGCTGAATCATTTTACTAAGCTAAGGAGGCAGAGGAAGTAGAATAATACCTCCAAACAAACTGTCTGCACCTTAATCCACAGAATATGTGAAAATACTGTATTACCTATCAAGGGAAAATCTAAAATTGCAGAATGAACTAAGGTTGCTTATCAGCTGATACAGTCCAAAACAAAATCATAAACTTACTTAAAACATTATGAGATAATTTTGTAATCTGTGTGGTTTGTAACCTGATTGCATGGTTCACAAGTGTGACCTTTGTAGATGTCAACATTGTGTCACAACAGCAAAAGACTGTACACAATACTACCATGTGGGTCCTTATTTTTGAGAAGAGGAGGCTGGATAAACAAAGGGGTGATGTCAGAGATGGAAATATCAAGAGAACAGGAATTGTGTTGAGGAGCTGAAGAGATAGTTGAGGGGTTAAGAGCACTGGCTGCTCTAGAGGACCTAGTTCAATTCCCAGCATCCACATGGCAGCTCTTCTCGTCTTCTTGGGTAATACATGCATGTAGTACACATATAAATTAAGGCAAAAACCCATACCCACAATAAAATAGAATTTTAATTTTTAAAAACTGGGATGGAAGGCAAAGATACTGTAATTGTGTTTAGCCTCCAAAGCTGCAAAAGGCAGGGAACATAAGTTGTCCTTTGAAGACAAAGGAGTCCAGTAAAAGCCATGTATGACTTCTGACCTCCAGAAATCTGAGCTATTGGAGTCTGCTGTTTTAACAGCAACTAAATTTGTAACAAGCTGCTTTAACAGGAAATGAATACATAGCCCAGTTCTACCACCACCATGCAAAAAGAAAATTTGCTAAATGGTTTTGTATAGAATATAAGTACTAGGCCAGGTATGGTGGCACATGCCTTTAAGCCCAGCATCAGGCAGCAGAAGCAGCAAATCTCTGTGAATTTGAAGCCAGTCTGGTCTACAAAGTTAGTTCCAAGACAAGATTATCACACAGAGAAACCCTGTCTTTAAAAAACCATAAAGAAAAGAAAAAACTATATGTACCTAAATTTTAGCAATGACACTTAAAAAAATCTGTCTCATTCGTGCCTCAAAATTTAGCTAATATAGTTTTACATAAATTCTTCACTCCAAAAAAAAATTAAACAGTAATTAATCCTAAATTTAAACTTATTTTGGGTCAGTGGGAAAGTTCAATGGATAAGGTATTTGCCATACAAAGTTGTCCTCTGGCTTCCACATGAGCCACACGGTGAGCTTTTCTGTACCTGTACACACACACACACACACACACACACACACACACACACACACACAAATATTCAAAGTGATAACAGACACTACACGTGATCTTAGCCAAAAGGCTGAAAACAATACACAACATTAAGTAAATATTTTTTAACTTCTTATTCTTGGGCCGGGGGTGTCTTTTAACTGGTAGAGTGCCTGTCTAGTATGTAAGAAGTACTGGGTTTGATTCCTAGCACCACTTAAACCGGAATGGCGTCCATGCTCTTAATCCCAGCACTTAGAAGGCAGAGGGAAGAGAACCAGAATTTTAGTAGTGGTAGAACATGATACCACTTAATCCCACATTCAGGAAGCAAAGGGAAATGGACTTCTGTGAGGCCAGTCAGTTCCAGGCCAGCCAGAGCTACATTGTAAGACTGTCTCAAGAAAACAAAAACAATCTCTTGTCCATAGCTCTTTCAGTTAGAGTCCAATCTAGGATACTTAAGTTTCTCTCTCTAAAAATAATTTAAAAAAAAAAAAAAAGACCACTTCATATTCTTAAATTACAATTTATTTGTCCACCAACCAAGAAAGTAACATGTGCTGGGTGGTGGTGGCACAGGCCTTTAATCCCAGCACTCGGGAGGCAGAGCCAGGGGGATCTTTGTGAGTTCAAGGCCAGCCTGGTCTCCAAAGTAAGATCCAGGAAAGGCACAAAACTACACAGAGAAATCCTGTCTTGGAAAAAATAAAAAGAAGAAGAAAGTAAGATGCCCTTGACTTGGCTTTGTCTTCCAGGATTGTTTCAAACTCACTATGTGGCCCAGACAGGTCTCAAACTTACATTCCAATGCCAATACAACTTGTAGAAGTTGATTGTTTTAATTTACAGGTTCATTTTCTAGCACAAAAACTTAATTTATGAAAATTTAATAGAACACCTTTTAATTTTTCTATTTCCCATGATCTCTTAAATGAAAATGGGATATATTTAAAGCTTGATAATTCATGATCTACATTTTAAAAAGGAACGTAAAACGTACTAAGCAATAATACATGTGTCTTCTAAAGTATCTTTTTCCTTAAGTATCTGATTCCAGCTCTCATTTGTACCCATTTCTGCCACTCCCTAGCTTATACATATACAGTCACACACATTTGAGTGCATGTGCATGAACACCTTCATAAGTGTGTACCTACACAATACACATACACACAAAATAAATGAATTTTTTAAATGTATTACTAATTTGTGTTTATGAGTTATGAATGTATGCATGCCTATGGAGGCCAGAAGAGGGCTTCAAAAGCCCACATAGCTTTAGTTAAAGAAACCAAACTCAGGTCCTCTGGAAGACCAGGAAGGGGCTAACCACTGAACCATCTCGCCTACCCCTCAAACTCTTCAAAGCCTTCTTTTCCTTTTCCTCTCTTTTAAGAAACCAACTTTGAAGCAGGAAAAGTTTTCCCAAAATTAAATCCATGGTAGTTCATATTTAATATATTTTCAAATGACTTCTAATTTTTAGGAGAACTGGGTAAATTTAGTTAAGAATGTTTAATACTACTACGTAAATAAATTCTAGATTCAAAACTTGTTTCCAGTAAAGCTATAGAAAGGTTATTAAATGGCCACAACTTTCTGACTTACTTATAATAATTAGGCAGCAGCGCTCAGTGTACTAACTAGAATGAAGCTCTATGATCAATTTAATGTGTGCCTGTGGGCACATCACTCAGCATCTTTGCATTTGCTTCTTCAACCATAAAAAGAGAAAAATGCTGCTGACCTGCCTCAGAGGGATGTTCTAAGAAATAACTAATCACTACAGAACTTAAAACATTACAGAAATCAGAGTGTTAAAGAACCCCTTTAAACCATATACTCTGGAGCTAAAGCTTCCATCTGCTGGGGTCACTCACTGTCTACACTGGTCTGTCCCAAAATTAACTTTTCAAAAATAACTACATACAGCCGAGTGGTGGTGGCGCACGCCCTTAATCCCAGCCCTTGGGAGGCAGAGGCAGGTGGATCTCTGTGAGTTCGAGGCCAGCCTGGGCTACAGAGTGAGTTCCAGGAAAGGCGTAAAGCTACACAGAGAAACCCTGTCTGGAAGAACAAAAACAAAAAAACAAACAAACAAAAAGAATACTACATACATCAAAGATCCCAAGAACAAACCAGAAGTTTTGTTGGTTTGGTAGGTAGTGGAGAACTAACATAGGACAAGCACCCTAAAACTGAGCTAGACCACTGAGTATTCCCTTTTCTTATGAGACAAGTATCTAGCTATACTTGAGATCCTCCTGCCTCAGCTTCTCAAGTGCTGGTGCACTTGTAATCACACTGTGCTCGACCAGGGATTTCTGAGAAGTGGCCACCCAACAGAAGGGCCTCCTCTGTTAATCCTCTTGGCTTACCTTAGGGGCAATCCCTTACAACTGGACTTCATTAGTAACAGCTGCAAAAATCACTTCACGAGGCTGTTAAGACTCTACACATTATAGATCCTCAAAGACTATTCACTCCTTATTGGTGAAATTATTAAGGCCCCTCCACATAGTTAAAAGGGAGGTGTATTTTGTGGGGTAACTTACAAATGAAGGGATAGGTTGTAGGGTCTGGCAGTATTCTCTGGAGAACTCTGCTCGGTATACCTCCAACGTCCAGGGTCCCAGAACCAAGAGAAGCCTCTCCTCTTGATCTGGGTCTTCAGCTTCCTCCCTCAGCCCCGCCTTGTGGGCGTGACCATTACCGAAGCCTCAATGGGGGTTGGAACTTCCAGGCCAAGGCTGGGATGGCTACCCACTACATCTCCTAGTAGCACTAGACATTCAAATCAACTAACAATACCAAACACCACTCTAAGTCGGGCCTTCATAGTAGTACCCTGTCAGAAAGAATGACAGATCTGTATGAGGCTGCCCACCATGTTACATACTGTAATCCAGGCACATGGAAGGTAGAAGCAAGTCATCATCCTTGGCCACAAAGGGAGTTTGAATTATACATGACCTTGTCTCAAAATAACAGAAGGCCAGTTAGGAAGGTTCAGCCCTAAAAGCACTTGCTACCAAGCTCAATCCCTGGAATTCACAGTGCAAGAGAGGAAGAGACTCAGCAAAGTTGTTCTCTGACCTCTATACACTCACCTCCACAGACAGAAGATGGACACATACATACATATTAAATAAATAAGCAAACAAACCAACTACAACGTGTGTTGAGGCCAGAAACTATTCCCTCTTCCCAGTAAATATATGTCCCCTTTCTCCTAACTTGGGCCACACTGTTCCAGGATAGCCTGGGCTAGAGTAAAACCCTGGTTCAAGGGGGATGGTAGGTTAAGGGGGACTGGAGCTCAGTCCTTAGAATAAAGAAATCTGGCTGTATTTACCTTCCACCACTGAACACTGTCTTGTAGAATTTAGAGTATAAAACCAAAAACAAATGGGTATGGTGACTCAGGAAGCAGAGGCAGGCGGATCTCTGAGTTTGAAGCCAGCCTAGTTTACAAAGGACAACCAGGGATAGAGAACCCTGCCTTGAAAAGACAAAACAAAAGAACAAAACAAACAAACAAACAACAAGGTTTTAACTTTTAATCATAAAATTGCCATCAGAATGAATTTTGGTCAGCACAACAAAACTTGAGTCACTACATAACCCTAAAAAGGAATTTAAATTCCCAAAACTTGAACATTCTTCTCTGGAACCTATAATCAGGCTGGTAAGATACTCAGCTGATAAAGGCACTTGCCATCATCTGAGGATCTGAATTTGATCACTGGTACCCACATGGTGGAAGGAGAAAACCAAATACCATAATTTGTCCTCAAATCTCCACACAAGCATCACAGCATGTGTGCACACACAGAGACATATAAAAATGTAATTCCAATATTTTGAAACTAGTAATAGGAGCTACAATATGCTAAGAGTCAGCCAGGTAGTGGTGGCACATACCTTTAATCCCAGCATTCTGGAGGCAGAGGCAAATGGATCTATCTCTGAGTTTGAGGCCAGCCTGGTCTACAGAGTGAGTTCCAGGACAGCCAGGGATACACAGAAAAATGTGTGTGCGTGCGTGTGTGTGTGTGTGTGTGTGTGTAAACAATTTTTAAAACAATATCTTAAATATCAGTGTAAATAAATCTTTTCTCCATATGTCTTTTGCTGAAAAGTTCAATAGCTTCAAATGTTCATTTCTGCTATCAAAGTGATTATATTTTCTCTTTTGTTTTTTTCAAAAGAAAAATTTATTGTGTACACTGCAGGAGAGCAACCAGCATTGTTTTCCATGAAGCTTTTATTAAGTAGTCATCATTAACTATGCTCTGGATAAGCAATTGTGTCATGATGTCAAATGTTTTCAAACCTGGGCCTAGAGGTAGTAGAGTACTTGTGTGCACAAGACCTTGGGTCTGACCCCCTACAGTACTCTGTTGTGTTTATCTAAATTGTTCTATTACCAATAAACCCTCAGTAGTCAGATATTGGGGTTAAAACCTGATAGATCAAAGAAGTAGTGGAGGAGCAACCAGCTGACCTTCTTGCCACACTTCCCAGATTGAAGAGACCTTGAACTCTCAAGTCCCTCTGTATTCCTTCCTGTGCATCTCCTAGATTCTCTATAGCTAATTCCAGTCAGCTGGTCGCTGGCCCTACCCCCTGATTCAAGATCAAGATTAACTTTATTAACACAGTGTCTCAAGGTATCAGTGTGATCAAATATCCTGCAAAAGTACTCAACACACACACACACACACACACACACACACACACACACACACACGCACACAAAAGACTTAAATTTTTGGATACAAATAACAGACCAGGGATATGTCATTTCCCACAACCCACTTAACAAGCAGATATGGGAGTACATTCGTAATTCAAGCACTCATGTGGCAAAATGGGAGGCAGTGACATCCTTTAACAAGATGGAACACCCTGAAGTTGTCCTCTGACCTCCCTATGTGCACACTAACATAAAAACACACACAAACTTTTCAACTAAAAGTTGTTTTAAAAGAGTAGTAACAGAACATTTATACAATAATTCAGCTATCTTAGACTTACACTGCCAAAGTTCCCAAACTACAATCTAAGAGACTACAAGTCAAAGCATGTTGGCACATAGCTGCGGCACTTAAGAGGCTGGGGCAGGAGGACAACAATTGTGAAGTCAGCCTAGGCTACACGAAGAGAGAGAAAATACCTTAAATAAGAAGTCTGTCTAGAGCAGTGGTTCTCAACCTGTGGGTCACAACCTCTTTGGAGACTGAACTGCCCTTCCACAGGGGTCTCCTAAGACTATCAGAAAACAAAGATATTTACAATTCATAACAGTAACATAATAATGAAGTAGTAACGAAAGTAATTTTATGTTTGGGGATCACCACAACTTGAGGAACGAACCACTGGTCTAGAATCTATGTCCACAAAATCATAAACTTACTTAAAACATTGAAACTGGGACTGGTGAGATGGGTCAGTGAGTAAGGCCAGTGCTGCCAAACTTGATGACCTGCGTTCCATCCTGGAACCCACAAGGTAGAAGCAGAAAACTGACTTCTACAGGTTGTCCTTTGACCTCTGTACACACATAATGGCACATTCAACCCCCCCACAAACATACACATCATGCATGCATGTGCACACACACACACACAAAAAAATAAAAATAATAAATTTTGCAATTATATGTGTCCAAGGCACACTGTTACCTGACACTTAAGAGTAGTATAAGACTTCACACAGAATTATCTTTCTCTTAAATGGCTAAATTTGTAACACAAGAGTGTATAGATTATTTCCTGTTAGACTTTGATCTTTACAAATCAATAATAATGGTCCAGAAAAGAAACCTCTCAACTTCCTTACCACCAAACACTAAACTTTACCTGGACAAATACCACACCGCCCAAGGTAATGTCTTGCTTTATACTGATCTCCAACTATATCCTGAATCAATAGGCAGTATTCTGTGAAAAACTCACTAGGACAAATGAATGACTGTGCAAAGTGTGAAAGATATATATATATATATAGTGTGTGTGTGCTTCAAAATCATACTTGAAAATTTCCAGTGATTTTTGAAATTATTTCATGAAGGCTAGAGAGATGACTCCGCAGTTAAAAACACTGCTTCTGTGGAGGATCCTGGTTCAATTCCTACCACTCACAACCCTCTCTAATTGTAGTTCCAGGGAATCAAATAGCCGCTTCTGACCTCTGAGGACACCAGGCATGTATGTGGCACACAAGCATGCATGTATGCAAAATATTTACACACATAAAATAAAAACTTTTAATTACTTTATGAAATATTCCCATGAAATCCAAGATTAATTTTAATTAAATTCAACTTGTAAAAAACAGATTTGGGGGAATTGTAAGAGTAAATGTGGGACTGAAGAAATAATTCAAGTTAAGCACACTTGCTGCTCTTGCAAAAGACTGCAAGAGGATCAGCTCCCAGCACTCATATCAGGATGTGTCAGAAAGCTCACAATCACCTGTTAACTCTAGCTCCAGGAGACCCAACACCATCTTCTGGCCTTTGTAGGCATCTAGACATGTGTACGTACGTACATACATACATACATACATACATACATACATACACACACACACACATACACACACACACACCTCAAAGTAAACACACCCAAAAGTAAACATACATATTTTATGTAAATGGTGTTTTAGAAATAATGGAATAAAATCATGTTGTGACTGGCAATGATCTGAACAAAACACAACTAGAATGTGAGTACTGACATTTGGTTGTGTGTCTTTAGTGGTCAGAGAAGAGTGGACAAGCTCCTGAACACATGAGCAGTTCAGTTATCAAACAGCTATGCCTAACTGTCCTGCAGGTTTCAGCACAATCCTGATGAAAGCTATAGCTCCTCCCCTCTGGATAATACATGATAAGATGAAATTCTGAGTGACTGTGAGGGAAGGAGAGGTTTACAGACCCCTAAAGCCCACCTGTGCTTGCACTTCCTAAGTATATGCAAGCACCCATTAAGATTGCTAGGACTCCGCCCAGAGTGAAGTGAGGGAAAAGAACGCTATTTTCTGTTCTTTTTAGGGTGTGAAATGGTCTCACCACAGCCCAAGCAAGCCTCACGCTCACAGCAATTGTCTTCCCCCATACATGGGGCAGGTATTACTATATACAGTTCCTCTTTTTCACCTTTTATTACACCTCTTGCTTCTATAACCAATTAGAAAATACAATCCTCAGCATAGCCAACTGAGCTCCTAAAATAAGGTTTCTTGGTCTAAACTTGCATAAACTCTTTACCCAAATGTGAACACTATCTCCAAATTTAGTATGAAAGTGACCAGATTTCTTAAAAATCATACTATTTTTCATAGGAAAATCTCAATGTCATTTCCACTTAAAAGAAAAATAAATTTAATAACTTTAAATTAAACATTTCAATTAGTAACATCAAACAGACTATACTGATTGTTTAAGAGGCAACAGATATTCTCTCATTTTGATAGAAATCATTTTTATGAAAGTATTTTAATCATCTGGGAACAAAAGCTATCTCATTTATATGTTTCATTCTGTGTCCATTAGGTTTAAAGCATGCTAAGCCAAAAATGCAATAGTGGCTTATTTTCCTTTGTCTCACTTAAGTTACAAGCTGAAACTGATACTTTGCACTTAGGTAATAAAAATTTCAAATTAATTATCACAGCATTCCATATTTTACCAAAAACTACATCTTCCACATTCTACAATCATTTACCTATTAAATAAACTATTAAATAAAGAAAGATGGGAACGGTGGCACACACCTTTAATCCTAGCACTTGAGAGGCAGAGACAAGTAGCTCTGTAGATATCATCTTTCACAGAATACTAGAATACTAGCACATATTTCTAATGGAGTTTCAACTCTCCAGAAGAGTTCCTATTCTGCTCCGTGACAGCAGAAAGAAGACAGTATGTCTCCTCTCCAGGAATGTGTTCCTGGCAGGTGTGGTAGCACATAGCTGTCATCCCAGCACCTGGGAGGCAGAAGAGCAGGAAAAATCAGAACTCAGGGTCATCCTTGGCTATATACTTAGTCTTAGGCCAGCTTGGGTGAAGTGAGGCCCTGTCTTAAAAAACTACTACTTTCTGCTATAGAACTAGGTAACTAGCTGACATTTAATCCCAGCATTCAGGAGGCAGAGGCCAGCCTGGTTTACAGAGTGGGTTACAGGGCAGCCAGGGCTGTTTACACAGAGAATCCCTGTCTTAAAAAACAAACAAACAAAAAAGGGATAGGTCAATAAAAGGTAGGAAGTGCCACTGATCCTGACTGGATGAAAGGCTGTCACCATTAAAAAACAACAGGGTAACAATGGCACCTGGTGTCACCCCTCCAGGCATGCCAGTATGACTGCATTTGTACTCTCCCCACAAAAATAACAATCGCCATGAACAAGAAAATCACTAAGTAGTTAAGAGCACTTGCTGCTGCTCTTGCAGAAAAAGGTTCAGTTCCCAGCACCACATGGCCACTCACAATCACCTAGAATTCCCAACACCAAGAGATATGACACCCTCTTCAGGCCTCTGCAGGCACTACATACACGTGGTACATACATGTAAGCAAACATTCATACACAAAAATAAGTTTAAAAATTTTTAAAAAAAGAGCTGGGGTCATACCTATACATCACCTTTAATCTCAGCACTTGGGAGGCATAATCAGGCAAATTCATCTCTATGAGTTCAAGGCCAGCCAGGTCTACATAGCGAGTTCTGTGCCAGCAAAGGCTATACATAGTAAAACTCTGTCTCAAAAATAAAACACAATTAAAGTAAAAATAAAAGGGGGTTGGGGATTTAGCTCAGTGGCAGAGCGCTTAGGCAAGCTCAAGGTCCTGGGTTCAATCCTCAGCTATAAATAAATGAATGAATGAATGAATGAATGAATGAATGAATAAATGGAAGGAAGGAAGGAAGGAAGGAAAGAGAGAGAGAGAAAGAAAGAAAGAAAGAAAAGAAGAAAGAAAGAAAGAAAGAAAGAAAGAAAGAAAGAAAGAAAGAAAGAAAAGTTGCCAAAAGGTAAAAGAACAGGTCTGATGTGAAAATTTGTAACTACAATCACTTCATGTACACAATGTATTCCATGGATGTCTCCTTGGATCAAACTTGTCAACAAGAATGTGTTCAAAGACACTAGTCTCAAGTGTAGGACTGATTGGAAGCCAGGGCCAAGTTCCAAGAAAGTATTAAGCAAGAACAAATGGTTAATTCAAAAGCTTCAATTTTACATGATTTCTGGTCATTAAAAACATAGAGGAGCTGAACATACAGGTCAACTGGTAGAGTGCTTGTCTGTCATTGCTGGGCCCAGGGTTCAAAACCAAGCACTGCATAAGTTAACAGAGCTGGGTGAGATGGCACATGTCTGTAAACCTAGCATGAGGAAGGTGGAGGCAGGAAAATTAGGAGTTCTAGGCCAGCGTCAGCTTTAGCAAGTTGAAAGCCAACCTGAGCTACGTGAGACCCTATCTCTAAAATAAAATACTAGTAGTAACAGTTACAGTCGCAACAATAGTAGTAAAATGACAACCTGTGGCTGCCCACTGCACTATCAACATTTTGACATGCTCAGAGGTGGATGAGAAGTGAGGGAGGAAATTAGGAATTAAATGCGCCATGAAAATTCAGCACAAATCAAAGTTTTTAACTCTACACTAAAAAGTCACTAAGCATGATATGTCTGTACTTTTTTTCAAACTACATTTCACAGAGCAACACAAGATTTTTTTACTGGCACAGAATGTAAATGCTTACTTCCAAAAGCAGCCACCATCATCTTACCATCGTCCTTTAATAAAGTAGCTTCATCTCCAATGGCTCCTATCATCCCCTCTGCTACTAGCATTTTTCCACAGCAGTCAGTGACCCTTTAAAACAGAATCAAACTCCACTGCTCTGCAGTGAGACTGCACCACTTCTCTGTGAGACCTGCAATGCTCCTTATTTCCACAGCAGTGAGAGCCAGAGTCCTCAAAATACCTCCCAGGTTCTAGGAGGGCCTGCTGTGCTCTGCCCCACACCACATCCCTTTACCCTATCCCTTCCCACTGCTTTCCTCCCTGTTCCATACCAGCTACCCTGACATCTAGTGCTTTGAGACCTGGCCAGCCACATAGCCATTAACTGAGTGTTCAAGTACCTGCCCAAATTTCTTCTCAATGATGCCAACTCTTACACCCCACACCCCAGCCTCTGAATTCTTCACCTTACCCTGTCCAGCCCTTTCCTTATTCCCAAGACATCTATTCCTTAAAGTAGTAATTTATCATATTTATTCCTTTTTGTTAACAAAGGTTTCTTAACATATGGGATCCACAGATCCAGGAATTTCTACCTGTTTGATTCACTGATACATCCTAATAGCCAGAACAGAGACTAGCATGCAATAGCATTCAGTAAATGATGAGTGCATTTTTTAAGTCTCCAGGGTCTAACACCACCTGTCACAACACAAACACCTGAAGGTAAATACTCAGCATTCAATAGGTTATCACAAGCCACACTACCTGAAAAGGAATAGGTCCACTCCTAGGAGTTAACAGACTGGAAAATAAATATTCACCTGAGCTATCAAGATGCCTCTGCAGATAAAGGCACTTGCCACTAAGCCTGAATATGATCCCTGGAACACCACACAGTGGAAAGAGAGAACAAACTGAGCTCCAACACTCAAACTATATATGCATGCCACATACAAAAATAGCTAAATTTAAAATGTAATAAGAATTTTAACGTATATATATATTTACGCTCAAATGAACACATATGAATAAGCATATCTGAGGATGTACATCATGGAACACATATGCATGTATAAATGTTACAACTCTTTAAATAAAAATATTTTTAGCTGGGCGGTGGTGACATACCCCTTTAATCTCAGCACTCAAGAGGCAGAGGCAGAGGCAAATCTGTGGGAGTTCGAGGACAGCCTGGTCTTCAGAGCTAGTTCCAAGACACCTAAGGCTATACACACACATGCACATACACACAAAACTGCCTCAAAAACAAAAACAAACAAACAAAATTAAACTTTAAAAGTTTAAACCTTGTACTGGAGAGATGGCTCAGAGGTTAAGAGCACTAACTTCTCTTTCAGAGGTCCTGAGTTCAATTCTCAGAACTCACATGGTAGCTTACAACTGTCTGTAACTCCAGTTCCAGGGGATCTGATACCCTCATACATACAAGAATGCAGGAAAGACGGGTGGTGGTGGTGCACGCCTGTAATCCCAGCACTCGGGAGGCAGAGGCAGGTGGATCTCTGTGAGTTCGAGGCCTACGGAGCTAGTCCAGGACAGGCTCCACAGCTACAGAGAAACCCTGTCTCGAAAAACCAAAAAAAAAAAAGAATGCAGGCAAAATACCAATGTACATAAAATAAAATTTAAAAAAGTTTAAACCTTATAATTTGTGAATTATATCTTACTTTTTAAAATTAAAAAAGAAATAAAAATAACTGACAGACTGTTGAGCTCAATACGTCTGCTCATGAGGGCAGACTAGGAATTGGGAATACTTTTTTGGCTGTACTCACTCAATCTGAGAAGTTCCATGTACTGACTACATAAAGCAGAGTGTTAAGTGGTTAAGTGGAGGGCAGGTGTCTCGGGAGCTGCTCATATTAACAGCAACAAGGAGAACATCCACCTCACATCTAACCTTGCTAATCTCATCAGCTCCATATTCAGTACCATGGCTTCTCCATCATCCCCTCCCAAACTACCAGCTGACAGCTAGCTGTATGACCGGTCTGTCCACTTCCTCTCGCACTACATTAGTCAACTCTCCTTACACCAATTACTGTTCTGGTCGGACAATGTGTACCCCATCACTTCACTCTTCAGTTCAAGACCCTCACAAGACTTCCTGGCTGTATTAGTCCATTTTCCTTTACTCTAACAAATTACACAAGGATGTGTACCTTAGAAAGTTACAAAACTTAGCCAGGTGATGGTGATGCACGCCTTTAATCCCAGCACTCGGGAGGCAGAGACAAGCAGATCTCTGCGAATTCCGGGCCAGCCTGGGCTATAGAGTTGAGTTCCTGGACAGCCAGGGCTACATACAGAAACACTGTCCCAAAAAAACAAAACAACAACAAAACAAAAAACAACAACAACAACAACAAAAAAAAAAAAACGAAAAGTTACAGAACTTTTTAATTATACAAAACTATAAACTGTGGTGACTGAAAATTTCAAGGCAGGGCAGTCCCATGTATTCAGTCATTGGTAAGAGCCAAATGAGAGCTGGGAAAATGAAAGTACTAAGGCTGGTGACCTGAATTTTATTCTCAGAACCTATATAGAGGGAAAAGTGAGACCCAACTCACCAAGTTGTCTGACTCCAATGTTTACTCTGGCATGCGCGCACACACACACTCTAATTTCTTTAAAATCATTTTTTAAAGTTTCATGTACCTTGTACATGAGTACCTATTCATACATGCATTTTGTATGGGTGCACATGCACTTGGGTATATGTACACAGGTCAAAGGTTGTCATCAGGTGCCTTCTTCAGTCGCTCTCTATCTTTAAAAAAAATTATGGCATTTATTTATTTATTTTGTGTGTGCTTAGGAGAGGAACATACATATGTGGAAACCAGAAGGGTTCCTGGGATCAAACTCAGGTGTCAGGCTTGGCAGCAACCTGAGCCATCTTGCCAGCCCCTCTCCATCTTTTCTTTTTCACATGGGGTCTCTTTCTGAACCTGGAACACACCAATTCAATTTGACTGGACTGCTAGCCCACAAGCCCCAGTATCTCCCCGCCTCTAGTGCTGGGATTACAAGTCAACACAGCCACAATTCAGCTTTTCACATGGGTGCTGGGGACACTTCACATCCCTCATGCTTGTGCAATGAGCACTTTATGAACTGAGCCATGTCCCCAGATTCCTCACACAGCATTTAAAAACATTTTCAGACTAGATTGTAACTCAACTGTAAAGTGCTTGTTTACATGTATGACACCCTGGCTTCAATCTCATTAGCTCGAAGGGAGGAGGTTCACTCCTTCATCTTCTATCACTGTTCCACTAGTCTCACCCAAACACATCACACTGTTTTTAAATTTTCAGATAAGACCTCACTAAATCACTCAGGTCAGCCTTGAGCTTACTCTGTAACCTAGGCAGCACTGAATTTGCCAGTCTCCTGCCAGTCTCCAAAGTGGGTGGGATGACAGGCCTGGCAACACACCCAGCTCCAACAAACCCAAGTTTCCATATGTACCGCCCTGTTCTGTTCCCGTGTATCTGAAATGCTTTTCCCTTCGACAGTCAGCACAGATGTCAACTATACCAGAAAACTTTCCATGACTCTTTCACTTAGCTGTCCCTTCACAGCATGTACTGCAATAGTCATACAGTGGAACAAATACTCCAGAAATTGCTTTAGTTTTCAGTCTCCTACTACACTGACAGCAAGCCAAATGACTGATGCTACCTCATCGCACTGGCTGACACATGGAAGTAGTTCTTAAATGAAGGATTTATTTAAATGAGAAAGAGAAAAAAGAATCCAAGGCAGAAAAGGAAGCAAAGAAAGGGAAAGGAGGAAGAGAAAGAGTATGCCTGCATACCCAGAACTGGAAAGAGGACACTTAGAACCAATCAGTGTGTTTACATGGTCCAGGCCAGTACTCACTGGAAGACAATGATACAGATGAAAAAGGCCAGACTCTTAGGTACAGCATCTAAATCACTTATTCCATAAACATTCTAATGTCTAAGCCACACAGCCCACTTCACTCCACAAATTACTGCAGTATATTAAGAACGTTAGTAACATGCACAGTATAAAAAGCAGAAAGTTACCAAAAAAGTAGGAATCAATCTGACATAATTAACTGTAATTTCCATAGCCTATCTTCTAATATCTCACACTGATGCTAAAAGGTCTACCAACTGAAAGTATGAAAAACAATAGAAGGGCTATTGAGATGGTCAGCAGGTAAAGGCCCTTACTGTAGAGCCCTATGACCCAACAGTATGAGTCCAATCCTAAGGACCCATTTGGTGGAAAGAGACAATCAACTTAAGTTGTCCTGACCTCATGCGAATGTACATATACATACAAACAAATGTTAATATATTCGTCAAAAAAAAAAAAAAAAAGGACACCAGCAACTTCTACCTAATAGCAGTGTCCATAGCAACAGTAGCATCAATCCTAAAGCCGACTGCTTTTATGTGACAAGTCACAGTTATGTGACAAGTCACAGTTCTCACAAACAGACTGCAAAAACAATCTCCAGACAGAACACACTAGTCATGACCAGGCTTTGTGTACATTAAGTTTTGAAGGTTATACCATAAGAAAACTGTTTCTAAAAGCCAGCTAACATTTAAAATAGAATATATACTTTTCTACATAGGCAAAGACCAAATAATGTCATTACCTCAATACACTGCAACAGTAAAATCCCTAGTGTCACTATTAATAAGACAAATAATTAAAACTTAAAAGCTTGTTTCAAATAAGATTTGTTTGGCAAGATTCAACAAACAGCCTAAAATCATTCCGTGGGTCAAATGTTATTCACACACATACACACACACACACACACACACACACTACCTGAAACCTTTTATTCACACACAAAATTGGGCCCGATATACTCAACAGTAAATACCTTCTCTTCATTTTATTTTGATTCTTTGATAGTCACACTATGTAGCCAAGGCTGGCCTCAAACTCACAAAGATCTGCCTGCCTCTACCTCCTACATGCTGCAATTAAAGATGTATGCCATCTTTTTTTTAAGATTTATCTTTCTTATTTTTATTTATATGTATGTGTGTATGACTATGTAAATGAATGCTGCATGTGTGTGGGTAGTGTCTGTGGAGACCAGAAGTGAGTGTTAGATAGATCCCTCCCTCGGAACTGGAGTTACAAGGTGGCTGTAAAACATAGAGGCCAGACACTCAACTCCCATGAGGAAAGGCAGCAGGCTCCTAATCACTGAACCTCAGGCACTCAGGAGGAATTTATCAATTGCATGTAAGAAATTAAATTGCAAAAAATAAATTTTAATACTAGCAATGAGTAATAGATTCCCCAAAATTTCCTAAACTAAAAACAGAAAGTTCTTTATAAAGTTGGAAATTTGTTTTAACAACTTTTTTTTAACATTAATAATAACAAGTACCTTTATTGCATTTGTCTAATACCATGAAACTTCTAAGGCTAAAGTTTCCAGCAAACTTTCTCTTCACTGTTATTTTGATTGCTTGTTGGAGATAGTGTTTCATGTGGCCTTGGCTGGCTTCCAACTCAATAGGTAGGCTAGGCTAGCCTCTAGCTCATTGTATTATCCAGGCTGGCCTTGAACTACTACTGATCCTCCTTCCGCAACATGCATGCACCCTCACACCTGGCTTTCTTTTTCTTAAACAGACAAGTTTTTTAAACAGGAAAAGAAAGGAATAAATAAAAATCTACATCTTCAACTTAGTATATATAACCCTTTTAGACAAGCATTTACATTCTAAGATACGTCAGGCATTACCACGGGAACTTTGACAGATTACAGCATTCCGAAAATTTATTCATCTTCTAAATATTATACATTTACCAGTCAACTTAAAATTTTTTTCTCAAGTTTTCATCCAACTGCAAGGCAGTTACATGCTTTTCCTAATAAACCCACTTCTCACTGTTTTCACAGATTGTACATCTGTGACTAACAAAGGGTTTCATCTCTGACATATCTCTGGGTATGTTTTCATTCACACGAGAGGGAGACAGGAACACAGTAAATAAAAACCAAGCTGTCCACAAAGCCCTAAACTAAACAAACAAACAAACAAACAAACAAACAAAAACCACAACTTTAAAAATGGACTAAACTGCTCTGTACAATAGGCAAATATTTAGGTGGCGAGAGTGTTTGCATTCTTCTATAAACAGAAGCTTTTGAAACTGTACCTGGATGAAGTCCTAAAAAGCAATCCTCATTCTGGAGACAAGTGAAATTAATTTAAAAAAGAAAAAACATCCTAAAAGAACTGTCAAAAGTAGATGCCATTTACATCCTGACATGCTATCGATTACATTTCAATCCAGTAAACACACACTACTACGGTTCTCAAGCACATCTGAATTTGTAATATATTTAAAGAAAAAAAATTCTAGTATCAAAATTCCACCAGTTAAATCTAGATATATCAGATACCCAAAGCTTTTCATACCAGTGTGGGGGAAAAAAAAAAAAAAAACTTTACAAACTCTCTAAAATGACAAAAACCACCTGTATTTTTATTGCTAGGATTTACTCCACCAATACACAAACTACTTCTTAGACACATTTCTTAGAAGCTATTCTGCGGTCAACATGTTTACTTCAGAGGAACCTGGCCATCAGTTTTCCACACAACACAACATAGCAGAGCACATGACAACTCCAAGACCCAGAACATCAACATAAAGAAAAATGGACCACACAACCCTACATCCCTGGAAATACAAGGTATAACAGACCAAATTAGATCTCTAAACGTAAAGGGCACCAAACTGCTTTAAACATCTTCAAAATTATTTTTGCTTTCTGCTTAAAATTCACGGTTCTGTCCACATGATTAAATACAATTTTCTTTCATCGGTGTTGACAGACAGACCCACTGTATAGTACTGTTTCAAGAGTCAGGTTACTACAACAGCTTTCTGTTTTATGATTTAAGACGCTTTAATTAGTGCAGTTGTTCCTAAGGTTCCATGCAAAAGGCGCTGTTCTATTGCGGAGCCGCACGCACAGCTTTGGTGAGATGTCTCCTAACTGACTCCACAACTCCACGACACAGCCCGTGGAAGATCGCACCAGCTGACCCTCTTTCTCCAGGGAAAGCTCCGCACCGAGCCACTCCACCACACACCTGCCTCTGCAAAACTCGCAGGCCTGCCACAGCCACGGCCCCTGCACTTCCTGAATTCGAAAGCCACTCAAGCTGGCTGAGTGACGCCTTACCTTCATGGTGACTCTGGGGCCGCGATCCCCACGGCGACACCAGCTTCACCTGCACCTGGAGGGGAAACAAAGACACCCCGGTCAGTACCACAGGCACCCCGTACGCCGTCGGGGCGGGGGCGGCACCGAGTGAGGCCAGGAACCCGAGCAGGCACGCGCCATCCCAGAGCCCCTACCGCCCCCACCGCCCGCCGCTCGCCGCCCCATTGTCGCGACTCCACGGACTTTTCCCCGTCCTCCACGATGACGCCATTTCTGTCAGAAGAAAACTCACAACAAGCCCAGAGTCCGGCGCGGCCTGGAGTGCAGCTGCAGCCGTCCAAGCCCACCGAACCGCGATGCCCGGAGCTCCGGGACTGAGCCCTGAGTGAACCGGCGGGCCCTTAGGCTGCGGCGGCTCGGCCCCACAGAGCCCGTCCGCGTCCAGCTCAAGCCCAGGCCCACAAGTGGGAGCCGGGGCCGGGCACCGAGGACATCGAGCTCTCAGTCCCACGGGCCGAGGCCGCAGGGCTCACGGTGCGGCCCGGGAAGGGCGGCTCCGGCTAGGCGCCGCGGGGGGCGGGGGTCCCGGGAGGCCGAGGCCCCGCAGCGAGCGCCGACTCAGCCCCGTAGCCATCTGCCCCGATGCGCGGCCCGGCCCGGAGCTTCCCCCCCCCCACGAAAAATAATGCCCCTACCTCCGGCGTAGACGAGGTCTGAGCCCTGCGGCCAGAGTCCCCTGCTCCGCCTCCCCCCCAACACCAGCAGGCCCGGGGCAGAGATGGCGAAGAAGCTGCGGGTCCGCCGGCGGCCGGGGCTCCAGCTCCTCCTCCTCCCGTGGCGGCGACTGGTACCTTTGTTTGGCGGCCGCTCCGGCTCCCTCGCGGGGGGAGGGGGGCGACGAAAAATCCCTCCCAGACGGAGGTCCGGGCCCCGGTCTCGAAGCCCTCCCGAGGACGGCGGCGGCCGATCTTCTGCGGCTCCCTCCGGGCAGACGTCCAGGCGGTGGCCGTCGCGGCGGCAAGCAGTAGCTCGAGACTCTCCCTCCGCTCCGGCGCCCGTGCTCCTCACTCCGGACTCGACTGACGGGCAAACATCGCTTCCCCCCCACCCCGGCCCCCCCTTCCCCTTCTCCCCTCCCCTCAGTTCTTTTCCCCTCCCCTACCTCTTTCCCGGATGCCTTTCAGACGATCTAGGATTGGCTAGGATTCTTTGGAGCCCGCCTCTTCCCAGTTTTTATTGGTTTCAACGATGCAAACAACGACGCCATTTTCCCACCAGTTCTATGGAAACAGAAAGTTATGCCTCAGTGCTTCCTGGGATTTGAAGTCCACTCTTCCGGGCCAATTGGCAAACTCTCGGACATAAGAACTACCAAGACCGCAATGCCTCTTGCCTGCGTTCGACCGGAGCGGGGAGGGGGGAAGGGGGCGCGGCCATAACGCAGAGGGAGGTGACATACGACGCCTGCGCAGTATGCCAGGGATGGCGTATTTTCTTGCACCCAGTAATGCGGCGTCGCTGGCCGCTGAGGAGGGCGGAGATTTCTGTGGGGAAGTAGGGGGAGGGCTCCAAGGAGGCCTCGGGAAGAGCCGAGGTCTGAACTATAAAGTGAGAAATTGATGTGGGTACTGTTTGTCTCCGACCGGCGGCTTGAAGTCTGAGATCATCGTGGAACCGTGAGCAGCGGCGCGGGGGCAAGGGGGGGGGACCCGGATGGGGAGCGGGGGAGGGGGCGGTACCGAGGAGGAAGAAGAAAGGAGGAAGAGGACCCGGATGCTGACCCGGCTTGGGGTGACTGGCGGCTGGGTGCTGGGACGCGGGGGAGGCAGAGGGGCTCTGAGGAGCGGAAGGGCACTGATGCGGCGCAGGGGAAAAGCCAGCCTGGGAGCTTATTGCACCACTGCGGGTGTGGAGCCCTTTTTCCTCAGACTTGGAGTGAAAGCTACGTTTCTCGGGGACCCATATGTTTAGCTAGTTTCAGGCCAGAGCCTGCCTATAAAAAACAGAGAGAAATACTCTGCATGGAATTTTCGATATTTGTGTGCGTGCTGATGCGCGATTTTATCCTCTGAGGTGTTAAGGAGAAACGTTCATTCAGTCCTCTTGTGGAAAGACGGGATGGACCTTGTGCAACTTCCTGAACGTGTCTGGTCAGACAAAGTGAAGCGTGATAGGAGGATGTGAATTAGAGCTTTGGCTTAGAGAAGTATAGAGAGGTTTTTCTGAGGGAATGAGGATCGAGCTTGGCTCAAGAAGCAAGCAGGAGTTCCTAAGAGAAAAGCCTAAAGGAAAGCAGAGCCCAGAAAGAACATGTTGGAAACGCGTTTCAGGACAAAGCTTTCCCAGTATCTGAGGCCCAGAGAGATGAAGAAGGCAGGTTAAGGAATTTTAACCCAGCACTCTGGAGACTGAAGCAGGAGGATTATTACTGTGTATTGTAGGCCAGCCTAGATTACACAGGACTAGCCTGTCACCAGAAATCAAAATTAAAAAGGTTTTATCTGCTCTAATGGTCCAGTGAGCAGTAGGATATCTTGGATTCCCAACTTGAATCGCTAAAATGACAACTCGCCCAGAAGTAGAGTTTAGCATTGTGGTGCTGACCCATTCCAAGGCCAGCCTGAACTACTAATGAGTTCCTGGCTAGCCTGGGCCACACAGATCCTGTCTCAAGAAAAAGAAAAATGATGGAGGAAGATCAGAGGGGCAGCTGCAATAGTATTTCAATAGGGAAAATGATCTGCTTGCATAAATACACACTAATCTCTTTTTCAAACAAATTTCCAACAGCTTTTCAGTTTTAAAGTGGGAAACTGGTATCAGATTTGCACTGAGGCATTCTATAGTGATTCCACATAAGATTAACTGAGTTCGTGCCATTCAGCACTTAAGTCTAGTTACATGAAAAGCTGAAAATTCTAACCAAGACAATTGACAGTCCTTAGTTTAAAAAAAAAAAAAAAAAGTCAAGAGTATATAGAACTCTTAATCTGCCTTAGACTCTTAAAGTGCAAAACAGATTGACTGTCAGTAATTACAGACATTGAAGTTCTCACGAGTCTCCACTATATGTAAATATTTTCTGGGAAGGGAACATTAATTGACTTATATGAGTACTGTTAAACTGTGAATGAGCAAAAAATTACTTTTTTAAATTCATCACTAGTAGAGAAATATTAAAGATTAAAAAAAAAAAAAAAACACCAGGTTTTCTTGGAGGCAGAGGCAGGCACATCTCTGAGTTTGAGGCCAGCCTATCTACAAAGCAGATTCCAGGAAAGCCAGGGCTCTGTTACACAGAGAAACCCTTTGTGGGGGACTGGGGGACATGACGACAACATGACACTTCAGTGTTTAAGGGATGTGTCACTCTTAATTCCTGTGCAAAAGTTACCTGTGCTATTGACCCAGAGGCAAATTCTTGAAGGTGACTTCATTATTTAAAGTTAGGTCAAATGTGTCTTCCAGAATGCAAACAAGATAGCAGCATGCTTTTTGCTGCCTAATTGAGAAAAGATGGCTGCCAGCTGGTTTAAAAGAGAGGACTGTATAAAAGATGCTTGGGGACTTGAGGATTTAGGTTAATGTTAGATCAAATGCAAGGCTTTGGACTTCACCCAACAGAAAAAGAACAGGTATATTTTAGCGTATGTTTAAATGATCTGTTGCCAACATTATTTGTCTTCCTTCTTTGCATCACCTTTATCTTTAACCTCTTAAGACCAAAGTAACATGTCCAGCATTAACAACTGTAATCCCACCTCTCCAAAAAGCTCAAGAGTTCAAAGCCAGCCTGGACTACATAGGGAGTTCCAGGCCAGTCTAAGTTGCTATTTGGAATATTTTAAACTATTTTTAAGATGACAGTTCTTTTCCTTGTAATGTTCTTTTTTGTTTGTTTGGTTGGTTGGTTTGGTTTGGTTTGGTTTGGGTTTTGGTTTTTCGAGACAGGGTGCCTCTGTGTAGCTTTGGAGCCTGACCTGATGCTCACTCTATAGACCAGGCTGGCCTCGAACTCACAGAGATCTGCCTGCCTCTGCTTCCTGAGTGCTGGGATTAAAGGCATACACCACCACCGCCCTTAATAGTAACTGCTAGTCAAAGCTAATGGATTATTTTTCCTTAGGAAGTAAGGGATTGAGACATGTCATGTAGCCCGAGCTGGCCCTGAACTCCTGATCCTTCTCCCCACTTTCCAACTGCTGGGATTACAAACTTGTTCTACCACATTTGGCTAGAATTTTTCTATTTAGGATGTTTCTCTCTGAATTCATATTGCTGAACTGCTTTGGTGTGTTGCTGATTTTTTTGTGTGGATGTTTGACATACTAAGAATTAACTACCGAAAAATGAGCTCTTGAAGCTGGAGAAATGGCTCAGTAGGTAAAGTCCTTGCTGTGAAATCATGAGGACTGGGGGATTGCTAGCCAGCCAGTCTAGCCAAACCAGCAAATTCCAGCTTCAATAAAAGACTATTTCAAAATATAAGGTGGGAAGGTTAAAGAAATTACCCAATATCAATCTCAAAGTTCCTCATACACCACTGTAGTGGTTTAAATGAGAATGCCCCCCCAAAGTTGGTGGAACTTTTTGGGGAAGGATTAGGAGGTGTGGACTTTTTGGAGGAGGTATGTCACTAGAGGTAGCCTTTGGGGTTTCCAAGGCTCATGCTATTCTTAGTTAGCTTTCTGCCTCGGGCTTATGGATAAGATGTAAGCTCTCAAATACTGCTCCAGTGCCATGCATGCCTGCCTGCTTACTGCCAGATCTCCATCATGATGTTCAGAGACTCACCCTCTGAAACTGTAAGCAAGCCTCCAATTAAATGTTTTCTTTTATAAGTTGCCTTAGTCATAATGTCGTGTTTTTTGTTTTTAGGTTGTTTTTGGTTTTGAAACAGGGTCACTACATAGCCCTTGCTGTCTTGGAACTATATATGTAAACCATACTAGCTTTGAACTCACAGAGATTCCCCCTGCCTCTGCCTCTCAAGTTCTGTGACTAAAATGTGCACCACCATATTGGACTGGTCATAGTGTCTCTTTACAGCAATAAAACAGTAACTAAGACACACACACACACACACACACACACACACACACTTAAATAAATGAATACCTTCCCGTCCCTGTCCCCAGACAGGGTTTCTCTGTGTGGCAGCTCTGGCTGTTCCAGAACTTGCTTTGTAGACCAGGCTGGCCTCAATCTCACAGAGATCCTCCTACCTCCCAGCCTGCCAAGTGCTGGGTTTAAAGGCATGTGCCACCACTGCCTGGCTATGAATACTTTTTAAAGCATGCTTTTCACTGGGCGTGGTGATACACATGTAATCCTAGCACCTGAAGGCTAAGAAAGGAGGATTGTTCATTCTAGGGCAGCCTGAACTACATTGGGAAACCCTGCCTCCAAAAGCAAACAATAAAAAAAGTGCTCAGCGTGCACAGTCACATTTGTATGTGTTTGATTCTAAAGAGCAACCTGAACAATAAATATATCACTTTCATTCCTTGATTTTATTTATTATCTGTCTTCAATAAAGAGTTACAAACTGAGGTTGCAGGGGAGATGGCTCAGTCAGTAAAACATCTATGAAGCATGAGGAGCCAAGTTCCACATCCCTCCATCTTTAACCCCAGCACTTGCCCAAGCCTGAACAAGCATATCTCAGGAACTCATTGGCCAGCCAGTCTAGCTAAATTGGCAAGGCCTGGGTTCAGTGATAGATCCTGTCTCAAATATAAGGTGGAAAATGATTGAAGACTAAGGCTTATTATTATATAGCCTCTATACAAACATGCACTCACACACATTAATACATGTACACACAAAAATTTTTGTTCATCATAGGTACTTATTATGTATGTGTATGAGCATCCACATGCCATAGTACTTGTGTGGAAGTCAGTATAGCTTTTAGCTCTTAACTCATTCTTTCTTTTAATTTTATGTAGTGTCAGCAGATGGCTCTAGGTTAAGGGTTTGCCAGGAAGCCTGACAACCTGTGTTGTTCTGTCCATGGGATTCACATGATGGAAGAGAACTGACTCCCTCTTCTAGAGCCTGTCAAGTTGACAACACTAACCAGCACAGGTGCCTTCCGATTCCAAAACCTGTGATATGTAGCTAGTTCTTTGACCAGCAATAACCATGAACTGCCATCATATAACCATGTTCTGTTTGGTTTTATATTTACATATACACAGTGAATCCATAAGAGATTTTTAAAGGAGAGCTTGTGATTCTGAAAACCTAAATGTTGCTCCCCAAAAAAGACACAATTCATAACACCTAAGCTTGCCAGAGTTATCATGGTCACTAGAAAAGCCGATCTCTGAGGAGAAAAGTAGACATAGATATTTGCAGAGAAACAGAAGACTCACCAGTAAAGGAAGCCCTTGCAAAGACCATGAAGCTGGGCAAGGTAGTAATCCCAGTATTTGGGAATAGAGGCAAAAGAATCAAGAGTTCAAGGCTACCTGAGACTACATACATCGTCTCTCAAAAAATTCATATGTACATACATGCCACAGTTTATATTCTAGGAAATATTGAAGTAAAGGCAAAATTCATAAGGCACTACAGGGAATTCTTAAATAATAATTGTATCCAAATTAGTATGCATCTTAAAAACAATCTCTGAAATTTATTGATTTGAAAAATGTTTTTCACAAATTACAAAGCACACCTATCTTAATATTGATAGAATATTTGGTTTTTTTTTTTCATTTTTCTTTATTAAGAATTTTTCTACTCATTCCACATGCTATCCACAGACCCCCACCCCCACCCCCCACCCCTCTTTCCCAAGCCACCCCACATCCCTCAAATTGAGGCCTCTCATGGGAAGTCAGCAGAGCCCAGTACACTGAGCCTAGGCAGGTCCAAGCCCCTTCCCACTGCACCAAGGCTGTGCAAGATGTCACAACACAGGCACCAGATTCCAGAAGCCTGCCCATAGACCAGGGACAGATCTTGATCCTCCTGCCTGGGTGCCCCCCAAAGAGTTCAAGAGGGCCTGGACCGGTCTACTCTGGTGACCAACCTAGCAGTCATCATAGAGCCTATGTCCAGTGACAGATGGAGGCAGATTCAGAGATCCACGGCCAGGTACCAGGCTGAGCTTCGGGAATCCAATTGATGAGAGAGAGGAGAGCTACTGCAGGCAAGGGACGTCGAGATCATGATGGGAAGATGTGCAGAGATGACTGGCCACACTAGTGGAAGCCCATGAACTGTGGACTGGTGGCTGTGGAGCCCCCATGGGACAGGACTAGGCCCTCTGGATACATAAGATGGTTGATAGAATATTTGTAATCATTTAGAGAAATGTCTGTTTTTGTGAATTTGTTCTGACATTTACTTGATGTCAGTAATTTAAGCCCTTTATGGTTAATTAACTAGGAAAACTTACTATAAGTCATCTAAGAAAACTACTTAAAAATCAACTAAACATTCTGATCAATGTAATCAGTGGAATGAAGAATTTTTCTTTTTAGAAACTTGAGGTATAATTTGTATACCACCCATTCAGAATGTATAATTAAGATGGATTTGGTGGCTTGAACCCACAGTTTCAAGCCTAGCTTGGGGACCATAATAAGACCCCATCTGAGGACAAGCTAGATATGATGATGCATGTCTGTAATTTCAGCACTGAAAACCATGAGGCAGGGCAGTCACAAATTAGAAGCCATTCTGAGCTACACCATAAGACCTTTCAAAAACTTTTTTTAATTACAATTTCGTAGATTTTACTACAGTTACAGTGTACAGCCATCACCACATTCTAATAACATTTTGATCCTATATACAAACACACCACACATGTGAGCATGTGCACACACCTTCATTATTCATTAGTAACAGTCCTTATTTTTTCTGAGCCAGAAACCATTAACCTGCTTTCCCATCTGTGTAGATTTCCTGATTCAGAACATTTCCTATAAATAGGATCATACAGCATGTTCTTTTATGGCTTGCTCCTTTTGCTTTACATAATTTTTCAAGGTTTTTATACATGTAACATTTTGCTATATAAATAAAATTTAAGGTCTGTCTGTCTTAAAAGTACCTTGATAAAAATTCCTATGCACTTAATTTGATTCATGAGATCATTTTTATATTTCTACTTTTTAACAGGTCAGCTTTGAAATTTATAAAACATGGAGAAGACTCAAGAGAAAGCTGAAAGAATTCTTCTAGAGCCCTATAGGTACTTACTTCAATTGCCAGGTAACAGTTCAGTTATTGTCCGTATAGCATAGTTTTCAGAGAGTAGTGTTTATGTAAATGTTAGCAACAGGAAGCGTTAACTTAAATGGTTCTTGAGATCTTCTATTTGAAGCAGTACCGTTATAAGAAGAATTATTCAAAGAACTATATAATGAAAGTGTTTCTGTTTTGCTTTCTGTTTTATTGAGACAGGATCTCGTTGATACATCCCTAAGTTGGCCTAGAATTCATTAAGTAGCCCAGGTTGGCCTGGAATTTGTGGTGATCCTCCTGCCTCTGCTTTCCAAGTGCTGGTATTACAGGTGTACTGTGGCCAGTCCTAAAAAGTTATTCCTTCTTTCTTTTAATTATGTGTCTGTGGGAGGGTATATGCACATGTGTGTAAATGCCTGTGGTCAGAAGAGGATGTTATATCCTCTGGAGCTAGAGTCTTAGCCTGTTGTGAGCTACCTGTGATGTAGGTGCTAGGACAAACCCAGGTCCTCTACAGGACCTTAACCCTTAACTCATTCTTAATCTCTGAGCCATCTGTCCAACCCAACTCCTTTTTTCCCCCTCATTAATGTATTGAGTGTGAATATACGTGGAGCTCAGAGAATCCTGGGGATGGAATTCATGTCATTAGGCTTTGCCCTAGTCACATTTACTTCTAAAACTTAACTTTTTTTTTTTTTTTTGAGTCAGTGTCTTGCTGACCTTAAACTCACAGAGGTCTATCTCCCAAGTGCTAGGATTAAAGGTGTGCACCACTATACCCAGACTGAAACTTAACTTTTTTTCCCCTTTTTAAGTTTTTATTTTATGTATATGGAGATTTTGGCTATGTGTGTCTGGACACCACATGTATGCCTAGTGCCTGAAGAGGTCAGAAGGGGAGGTCAGTTCCCCTAGGACTGAAGTTACAGTTATGGTTCTGGGCCACCATGTGTATGCTGGGAATCCAACCTGGAACTTCTGGAGGAGTAGCAAGTGCTCTTAACCTCAGAGCCATCTCTCTAGCCTCCGAAACTTAACTTTTATGTAACTATTTTCTTGAGCCCTATTCTGAATTTGCAGTATTAGACGGGATACGATATTTGTACTAAATGAACTGTTTGTGAATTTTATCTACCATTGCTTTATGTTTAGGCTAATTTAACTTCTACTGGCAACTACTACCGAAAGATCTTTCGCAAGCCTTCCACAAGAAAAAGAAAATGCTATTAGAAAGCTAGTGGCCCTAATCAACAACAAAGGCTAGCACTTGTTTAAACTTAGGATATGTAAACTGAAGTTGTCCTAGTCTCTAAAACCTTAATTTAAAGGAATGATGGATAATTTTATGAGGAAATTCATTTGCAAAATGCTTCAAAGTTTTGTGTAACAGATAGTGTTAACTAATTGTCCCTGAACAGATTGTCTTTGTTTTTCAGAAAGAGATTAAAGTGTATTTTCTAAAAATGACCATTCCACCTCCAATAAGATTAAAACTCACTGAAATGTTTTAGACTTTCTTGTTGGCCCCCATTTTAAAAAGCTGTGCCTTTTGATCTTTAATTGTGTGTATATATGTGCTGGGGTAGGAAATATGTGTTCATGAGTGTGGGTACTCACAGAGGACTGAAGAGGGTGTTGGATCACCTGGAGCTAAAGTTACATATGGTTGTGAGCCACATGACATGGGTGCTGGGAACCAAACTTGGGACCTCTACAAGAGCAGCAAAAGCTCTTTAATGCTGAGCCATCTCTCTACCCACCCAAGTGTAGTGTGAATGATAAAATGAAGAGGGTAATCCACCCCCACTATTCTTTTACATTGGAAAATCTGAGGGGTATTTGGTGGGGAAGGAAATGGGTTGCTGTGACTGTCTTATTAAGTCTGATCAGTTTGGAAGCAAGTTTTTCAATTTTTCTTGTAATCACATTTTGGAAGCCAGTGAGATAGCTTAGGCAGTAAAGGTGCTTGTCGCCATGCCTAAGCTCTGACTTCATCTCCAGGACCAACATATTCCTGCAGGCTGTCTTCTGACCTCCACAAGTGCACTGTGAAATGCACATGATCATAGAAACTCAAATAAGTGTTTCTTGAAATTATGTTTTTAAGTAAAATAATGTTTTCTTTGTCATATTCTGTTTTAATTGCAGGTAAACAGGTGAGAACCAAACTTTCACAGGCATTTAATCACTGGCTGAAAGTTCCAGAAGACAAACTACAGGTATCTAAGCAGTCCATTTTGTCTCCGTTTTGTCCTACTGTGCGTCCAGTTCTGGCCTTCGAGCATGCTGGACAAGTGCTTTGTCACTGAGCCACATCCCCAGCCCTTAGGCAGTTCTAATCTTCTGCATTTAATCACCAAGGAATTAGTAGGTGTCATGTAAAAGTACTGCAAGATCCTTATTCTGTTAATGTTTACACAATATTATATATTGAGGTTGCTAAATATTTATTACTTATAAAAGCTTAAAACAACTGAGACTTTAATAATTTGGTAATATGTGGTAACATTTTATTTGTGCTGAAATGTGATATTTTATTTTTATGTTAATAAATAGTTTGCCTGGAGATCAGAGGAGATCAGAGCGAGCCATAAACAGAAGTCAGGCAGTGGTGGCACATGCCCTTAATCTGATCACATGGCAGGTGGAGTCTCTGTGTGTTCAAGGCCAGAGCCAAGCATGTTGACACACACCTTTAATCCCAGTACCAACCATAGAGACTTGGAGGTCTGTATAGACAGGCAGTGTTGAGGAAGTGATGTGGCTGGGCTTAGAGCCAATGAGAGGGCAGAACAGGAAGGCAATAAAGGCGCAGGTTAGACAGAAAGAAGCTCTTTGGGGAAGCTATGGCGAGGTGGTAAGCTAAGGTTAGTTGGCAGCTATTGCTCTGATCTGTGTGGCTTATACCTCTATATTTGGCTGTGTTTCTTACTTAATAAGACTGTTTAGAAATTAGTCTACAATTGGCGCCCAACGTGGGGCCTGAACCCACAACCCTGAGATTAAGAGTGTCATGCTCTACCGACTGAGCTAGATGGGCTACAAGCACTAGACCGTGGCTACAAGAACTAGACCGTAGCTACAAGCAGTCAGGCTACACACAGCTGGAATTACTTGCAGCCAGATCTCTAACTCACGTGGCCAGAGCTCCTATTGGCTAGACTGGTTGTGAGTTTACAGACCCCTGGCTCAGGCCCTAAAGCGCTCAGGCCAGAGCACGTGGCTGGACTTCACAGAGGCCTGGACCTCCTTCAGGGCTTTCTCCATCACATCCTGGAGGAGGTCCAGCAGGTCCAGCACGGCCAAGGGACGAGCTGGGCCAGAGCCTACAGGGTGTCAAGCAGAAGGTATAACCTCTACAAGCCATATTTGGGACTTTCAAGTCCATCTTGAGAAGTTCTCAACATAAACAGGACCTCACAGAGAAAGCTGTGAATCAGGGGGACAGCTAGATGAACCGTTATCAGCGAAGTTCTGCAGAAGCCACAGAATGAGATTCTCAAAGATCTGTCTGACAGGATCCATGTGGTCAAGGATGCCCAAGATTGGGATTTCACATCCTTGGAGAACGTGATCAAGGAGCACCTTAAGGAGCTCACCAAGTCCATCAATGACAAATCTCCATCTTCACTGATGTCCCAAAGAGGAGCCAGAAAGAGATAAATGACGTCAAGATAAAGGTTGCCTCCCTGGAAGAATCCAAGGGCACTAGAAATCAGAACCTGAAAATTCTGAAAGCCCTGAAGGATGTCCAGGCCTCTGTGAAGTCCAGGGAGAGGGACATTTGTAGTGGGTAGCCATCCCAGCCTTGGCCTGGAAGTTCCAACCCCCAACGAGCCTTCGGTAATGGTCACGCCCACAAGGCGGGGCTGAGGGAGGAAGCTGAAGACCCAGGATCGAGAGGAGAGGTTTCTTTTGGTTCCGGGACCCTGGACACTGGAGGTAGACCGAGCAGAGTCCTCCAGAGAACACCGCCGGACTGCGCCATACCTTTGCCAGACCCTATAACCTATCCCTTCATTTGTAAGTTACCCCACAAAATACACCTCCCTTTTAACTATGTGGAGTGGCCTTAATAATTTCACCAATAGACATTGAGGCCCTGTAGAGTTCCCTTCAGGCCATGGAATCTGATGTCTACATAGAGGTCCAGGAGCTAGTGAGCCTCAAGCAGGAACAACATGGGTTCAAGCAAGAGCCTGGCATTGGAGCCCCTCATGGAGAAGCTTTTGCGGTCTGAGGAGTCGTCCTCTTGCCTCCCGGAGGACATCAGGAGACTGGAAGAAGAGCTGAAGGCTGAGGCCCATGGAGCAGAGGAGGCCATTGTCTTCAAAGACTCCAAAGCCTTAGATAAACTCCAGCAGCAGATTGAAGGCCTTGGTGCCAGGCTCCAGTATGTAGAGGATGGAGTCTACTCTATGCAGGTGCCCTTTGCTCACCACACTGAGAGCCTGGAATCGCTCTTGTCTAAGAGCCAGGAGTAAGAGCAGTTCCTGGTTATGCTGCAGGAGCACCTGGAAAGCCTGGGGTCCTCCTCTGATATGGCCAGCACAATGAGTAGCCTGGGGGAGGTCCAGCTGATGCTGGCCAGAGCGAAGTAAAAGAGCTGCAGCAAAGTGTGGGTGAACTCTCCAGCACTGTGGAGTCACTGCAAGAACAGGTGCATTCAATGTTCAATGAGGACCAAGCCCAAGCCACAGGCCTGCCTCCCAGGATTTCCTGGATAGACTCTTCTCTCTAGACAACCTGAAATCCTTAGTGGACCAAGTGGAGTCAGACTTGAAAATGCTCAGGACTGCTTTGGACAGCTTGGTTGCCTACTCTGTCAAGACTGAAACAAATGAAAACAACCTGGAGTCCGCCAAAGGCTTGCTGGATGACTTAAAGAATGATCTGGATAGGTTGTCTGTGAAAATTGTAAAGATCCATGAAAATATCTAAATGAACTGCTTGTGTAGGGCACACGTTTATAGTCCAGTTTCTTATGACCAAGAAACAAAACAAAACAAAATCATTGTTTCCTCCCAGGTACCCTCCCACCAGCCTCTTGCCCCTTTCCCCTCAAAAAGCAGTAGACACCATCTGAGCATGACTGCGTGGTGTTCTGTGCCTGATTAATTTATTTGGAGTTACTACCACACACCTTTGGTTTCTGAAATCCTGTTTCTGCTTTTGGTTTGGCTTCCTGAAGGCCCAACCCTGTACAGAAAAGGTGGCTTTTAGAAGGGATGTGTCTACTGTCAGGGAGATGACAATGGCTTTAAGTGGGGATTAACAGAGCAGATTAACCTTAAAAAAAAAAAAGAAAGAAAGAAAGAAAAGAAATCCTATCTGGCTGACAGATTTATGGTAAAACACAGCAACAGCAATGGGGGGGGGGGCACTTTTAGTAATATTGTTAAGTATAACCTGTTTTGGCAAGCATGTACCATGGTGGTACACACATGGAATCCCAGCCCTTAGGAGCTGGCTACATAAGGAGACTATGTCTCAAAAAAAAAAAAAAAAAAAAAAAAAAAACTGGGTTTGAGAGATGGCTCTGAGGTTCATTAAGAGCATATACTGCTCTTGCAGAGGACCTAAGTTCAATTCCCAGCACCCGCATCAGGCACCTCACAACTGCCTATAACTCTAGATCCAAGGGAATCCGATATCTCTGGCCTCCAAGGGCACCTGCACTCACATGCACATACTCATACACTGACACATACACAAATTAAAAATAATAGAAATAAATCTTTTAAAAAACTCTCACTGTGTGCATGTACACATTTGTGCTTTAGTCTTTGTATATCTCTGTATGTATGTGGTTGTATCTCTTTACATGTACGTGTTGTATGTGTATATGTTAGTGAAATTTTCTTTCTATTTTGGTTGTTTTCCTCTAGATTATCATTGAAGTAACTGAAATGTTGCATAACGCCAGCCTACTCATTGATGATATTGAAGACAATTCAAAGCTCAGACGTGGTTTTCCAGTGGCGCATAGCATCTATGGAATCCCATCTGTCATCAATTCTGCCAATTATGTCTATTTCCTTGGCCTAGAGAAAGTCTTAACACTTGATCACCCAGATGCTGTAAAGCTTTTCACACGCCAACTTTTGGAACTCCATCAGGGACAAGGCCTAGATATTTACTGGAGGGACACCTACACCTGTCCCACTGAGGAAGAATACAAAGCCATGGTGTTGCAGAAGACAGGTGGATTGTTTGGACTAGCAGTGGGTCTCATGCAGTTGTTCTCTGAATACAAAGAAGATTTAAAGCCACTTCTTGATACACTTGGGCTCTTCTTCCAGATTAGAGATGATTATGCCAATCTACACTCCAAAGAATACAGTGAAAACAAAAGTTTCTGTGAAGACCTGACAGAAGGGAAGTTCTCATTCCCCACTATTCATGCCATTTGGTCAAGGCCAGAAAGCACCCAGGTACAGAATATCCTGCGCCAAAGAACAGAAAATATAGATATTAAAAAATACTGTGTGCAGTACCTGGAGGATGTAGGTTCTTTTGAATATACTCGATACACCCTGAGAGAGCTTGAAGCTAAAGCCTACAAACAAATTGAGGCCTGTGGTGGGAACCCTGCACTAGTGGCTTTAGTGAAGCATTTAAGTAAGATGTTCACAGAAGAAAATGAATAATATTTGCCTATTTTGGTTAGACTCAATAGCTTCTTTCAGTCAAAAATGTGGAGTGGCTTCCTGTTTATCTTCTCAAGTACTAGTCTCCAAAAACTGAGTAAATAAGGATGATGTGGGTGAAAATATTTCATTGTCAGAATCCCTTTGCATAAAAATACAAACTCGAGAGCTAGAGTGATGGCTCAGTGGTTAAGAGGCTTGCAGAGAACCCAGGTTCAATTCCCAGTACCCATATAGAAGTTCACCACCATCTAATCTAGAACTCCAGTTCCAATGATCTGATGACCTCTTCTGACCTTTGCAGGTAGCAGACATGCACGTAATACACTGACACACACATAGACAAAACACTCATACAAATTAGATTTTTTTTTTTTTTAATTTTTTAAAAACACAAAGTTGAAAGTACCAGGAGCCTTAGAAATGTCAGACGGTAAATGTGTCCAACTGTCTCTACTACCACACATGTTCTGGATTTATGAATAAAAAAGACATTTTCCAAGAAACTTTCTGCTTTGTAACTGTATGATATGGATGCTTCCCAATTCACTGGTGCTTCAGTTCAAAACAGGGACTTCCTAGACAAGTCTTTAGCTAAAGACCAAAAAACTGCTGTCTTTTCCCTAAATGATACTAAGAGTATGTCAGTTTTGTCTCTTTGAAGGCCTATACCAAAGTCTGAAAAGACACAATGAAAGCAGTAAATACTCTTCTCACTCCTTTGCTTGTTTCCATCCTTAACACCACACAAATTGCTTTTTTAGCAAGGAGGCTCCACTTAATGAAGTTCACATCCTGGTCCCAATTTATTTTTCTTTGTGTGTGTGTGTGTGTGTGTGTGTGTGTGTGTGTGTGTGTGTGTGTGTGTGTGTCTTCTTGTAACATTTTTCTGCCCCAAACTGATTATATCTGTGTATAATGTTGTTTCTCTGTGAATGAAGAAAATATAGAAAAAGTGTTTTGTGGAACATACTTGTAACTCCAGCAATCCAGAGGTATAGTCAGGAAGATCAGAAGCTATATGAGTTTGAGGCTAGTCTAGGCTACCTGAGACTTTGTCTCAAAAGAAAAAAAAATTTTTTTGACAGGCTTCACTATACAATTCTAGCAGGACTCAAGGATCAAAGGATCCACCAGCCTAGCCTCTGCCTCCTGAATGCTAGGATAAAAGGTGTGTCCCACCATGCCTGACAAAGAATGTGTAAGTTGATTTATTTTCTTGCCTAATCAAATTAATTTTGGCCTGGTACTAATTCATGATTCTTCTGTCATTCTTGTCTTGCCTTTGTCAGTAACAGAAATGCTCAATAGTGAATTGGAGTCAGATTATCCAGTAATCATAATTCCATTCTTTACTTGGTCTGTGGTCACAGTTAATTCAGAGGACAGCCAGAATGTAATGAGTATCTTTGTTCCTTTAATAAGATGATTTTATTTGTGCACACCTTTAATCCCAGCACTCAGGAGGCAGAGACAGGCAGATCTTGGGGGGTGGGGGGGGTAGCCTGGTCTACAGAGTGAGTTCCAGGATAGCCAGAGCTATACAGAACCCTGTCTCAAAAAAAAAAAAAAGATTTGTTCTGCAGTAATGCTTTTCCTGCCTAAGAAATTCTTCAGCTATCCTCTTGTCAGAGACTTCTGTTGTTGTTGTTACTTTGTGGGTTTTTTTTTTTTTTTTTTTTTTTTTTTTTTTTTTTTTTTGAAAGAGAGGGTTTCTCTGTGTAGCCCTGGTTGTCCTAGAACACACTTTGTAGACCAGGCTGGCCTTGAACTCACAGTGATCCACCTGCCTCTGCCTTCTGAGTGCTGGACCTAAAGGAGTGTGCCACCACTGCCTGGTTGAGACTTTTTAATATTTTCTGTTTCATGCAGCTTCAGAAAAACATTAATTTTATTTACCAGATCTACAAGAATAAATGTCAGTTATATTGCCTTACATGACTTGGCTCAGCAAGATTTTTATTTTCTTGAGATGAGGTCTGGCTTTGTTGTCTAAGCTATTATTGGCCTTATCTTCCTTCAGCCTCTGGAGTAGCTGGGATTCCAGTCCAGTCCTGGGTCTAGCAAGGTCTTAGTTCATCTGTTCTGATCTCCCACTGCCCCTCCTCTAACTTCTATTCCCCATTCATTCCCCTTGGGAGATCTTCGGAAGCCCTCTGCCAGTTCTGAGCACATTCAGCCACCTGCATTCTTTGGCTTCCAGTGTTATTAGGGAATGTTCTGGCTGCTGGGGTCGTCACTACTGCCTCCTTGAGCAGCCTTCCCCCAGAGTAACCTGTATTATTTCTCTCATCTTCCTTTCCTAACAGAAAAGGAGATTCCTCACCTAGCAATCTTATGTTCTCCTATTACCTTTTCCACTCTCCACCTATCAGATGTGAAGCCTCCTAACTTTCTACTCTTTTATTTCAAATCTGCCTTCAAGTCTTCTGCCTTTTATTTCTAAAAACAAACCAGATGAGGTGGCACATGCCTGTAATCTTAGCAGTTAGGATGGGAAACTGGGACCAAAAGTTCAAGGTCCTTATTGACTACATAGTGGGCTGGGCCTGACCTGGGTTTTGTAAGAATTTGTCCTACAGCCTTAGGCCAAAGGAGCTCTCGAGCTCTAGATTCCTTTCCCTTCCCTTCCCTCCCTACTCCTAAGGGCCTCGCCCCATCTCAGGCTGTCATCCTTAGTAGGAATTGTCCTATGGCTCATGTTAAGCCCTGTGCTATGGGAAAGCAGAAAGAAATGTGTATTTATATATCTGTAATCCCAGCGCTCAGGAGGCAGAGGCAGACAGATCTGTGATCTGGTCTAAATAAGAGTTTCAGGCCAGTCGAGGTAACAGTGAGACTCTCAAAAAAAAAAGTTTCACATACAGAAAAGGGCTCACAGTATTGTGAGTTCATATATAATATAGTTGACATTTTACTTTCTTAACCTGACCACCCACTTGGCTAACTACAGATTCACTCTACTCATTTTAATTTATCTTTTCATATTTAGATTATTTGATATATTGAGATTTAGCTGTAATGTTAGGCATTTTGCTATGTACAGCTTGGTTAAAAAGGAAATACAAAAAAAAAAAAATTCAGTGATATAAATTTCAGTGTTAACCTGTTAGTTCAAGTCAGCTGTGTACAGTGTTTCCTAGCAGTTAATGGTCAC
This sequence comes from Onychomys torridus, assembly GCF_903995425.1. Taxonomy (NCBI): domain Eukaryota; kingdom Metazoa; phylum Chordata; class Mammalia; order Rodentia; family Cricetidae; genus Onychomys; species Onychomys torridus. The sequence goes on from NC_050447.1 coordinate 54,806,414, forward strand.
TGACACAGAAATGCCTGGGAAATATTTGTCCCGCCTTTTGTTTGTTTGTTTGTTTGTTTGTTTGTTTTTGTAGCCCTTGCTGGCCTAGAGCTTGATAAGTAGGTTTGATCTCAGAGATCTGCCAGTTTCTATGTCCAGACTGCAGGGATTAAAAGCATGTACCATTACTGGGGCATAGGGGGTGGTGGCATGGCCTTTAATTCTAGCACTAGGGAGGCAGAGACAGGCCTGAGTTAGAGTGAGTTCCAGGAAAGGCACTAAAGCTACACAGAGAAACCCTGTCTCAAAAAACCAAAAAGGAAAAAAAAAAAAAAGCATGTACCATCACTCCCCAACAAAGCATATTCTTTATACAACACTACTTTAGAAGAATCACCAACTTTGTATTGTTTATCATTGTTTATCACTGTATTTAAAAAGAAAGCTATATCTGAAGAGATAATCCATGAAACAAGATAGCTGGATCTCAGTTGGGTGAATGTCTTAGTCAGTGTTCTATTGTTATGACAACCGCATGACCAAGGCAACTCTTATAAAAGAAAGCATTTAATTGGGGGTTTGTAATTTCAATTAGTCCAGTCCACAACATGGCAGGAATGTGGTGACACTCATGGCGCTGGAGCAATAACTAAAAACTACATCCTTATCTGTAGGCAGCAGGCAGAGTCTGGACCTGGCTTGAGCTTTTGAAACCTCAAAGCCCCTAGTGACACACTCCCTCCAACAAAGCCACACCTCCTAATCCTTCTAGTTCTAGCAAAGAGTTCCACTCCCTGGTGACTTAGTACTCAAAAATATAAGCCTATGAGGGTCTCTCTTATTCAGACCACCACATTGAGGTAGTTTAGCAATAATGGTAAGCAGTTGGATGGTGTGTAAATCTTACTGAAACTTGCCCAGTTACTTAATAGAAGTTGTAAACTGGAAGTAAACATTTGAGGAGTGTTTTAAAGAGATTTGGTTTTGATGAATATTCTGACAAAAATGTCATTGCTTTTTAAGACTATAATGGTTTATCAAACCTCACAGGTTAAGTCAGTTAAAGAACTGGACATACAAAATGGAGCAAAGAGAATAGACGAAGTAGCACAAACCTGTAATAACACTAAAGCTGAGGTAAGAAAATTATGAGTTCAAGTACACTCTGACCTCCATAGCGAGTTAGAGCCCAGATGGTCTGCATACTCAGACCTTTGTCTCAAGAAACCAAAGTACTGAGTTAAGGAAGCAGAGGTTATTAAAATAAGATGTGGCTTTTTAAAACACAAAGTAGGAATTCAGAAAGACTCAGATTTTCTAATAAGTTTTGTGAAAGTGGGTTTGTGGTTTGTTTGAAGTATAAATTTAGACAGAGATGGCCCAGTCTGTCAAGTTCTTACTTCATATACATAAGGATCTGAGTTTGATTTTGTTTTAAGATTTATTTGTTTGTTTGTTTGTTTATTTATTTATTTTATGAATGTGAATGCTCTATCTGCATGTACAACCATATGCATCGGATCCTACTCTAGATGCGATTGCTGGACATTGAACTCAGGATCTCTGAAAGAGCAGCCAGTGCTTTTAATTAATTGCTGAGCCATCTCTTTAGCCCCAAAGATCTGAGTTTTGACCCCCAGCATCCACACAAAATCAGAATATGTCAGTGTGCACCATATAATCTCAGTACTTAGGAAGCAGAGACAGGTGCTCTGACAAGCCATTCTAACTGAATCTGTAAAGCATATTTTTTATTTATTTATTTATTTATTTATTTAGGTTTTTTGAGACATGGTTTCTCTGTGTAGCTTTGTGCCTTTCCTGGAACTTACTCTGTAGCCCAGGCTGGCCTTGAACTCATAGAGATCTGCCTGCCTCTGCCTCCCGAGTGCTGGGATTAAAAGTGTGCACTACCAATGCCTGGCCAAGCATATTCTTTAAATCAAATCTGTAAAGCATATCCAAGAGACCCTGTCTGGAAAAAAAAATGATGTGAAAAACTTGAGGAAGACCCCTGATGTTGAAGAATAGAAAATTTATATGTTGTATCTGATTTTTTTATATGGTGTATCTGTTCTCATTTTCTCTGCCTTTGTACCTTCTTTTATGTGTGATTTTCCCCATCCCATTTCTTCCTCTTCCTCCTCCTCCTCCTCCTCCTCTTTTTCTTTTCTTCCCTTCCTTCCTCCTTCCCTCCCTCCCTCCCTCTCTCCTTTCCCCCCTTCTCTCTCCTTTCTTCCTTCCTCCCAGTCCAGGATGGCCTCAAACTAAATCCACAGTCAAGGATGACCTTGAGCTGTTCTAGTGCCTCCATCTCCCAGATGCTGGGCTTAAAGGTGTGTGATACCATGCCATCTTATGCAGTGCTGGTAATCAAACCTAAGGCCTTATGTATGCTAGGCAAGCACCCTGAAAACTGGGCTATATTCTGGTGAAACTGTCTTCAAAAAATTGTTAGAAAAAGGAAACATATGTTACTCTCAAAACTATGAATTCACAGCAAAAATAGCTAAGCTCCCAGGTCAGGAGATGAACTAGACCCAGCTGACTTTTTCATTTTTTTTCCTCCTTGCCTTTCCCTTGAGTCCATCTGTTAGGGTTTTTTATTGCTGTGAACAGACACCATGACCACAGCAACTCTTATAAAGTGAAACATTTAATTGGGGTAGCTTACTTACAGTTTCAGAGGTTCAATCCATTATCATCATGGTGGGGAGCATGGCAATGTGCAGGCAGACGTGGTGCTGGAGAAGTAGCTGAAGTCCCACATCTTGCAGGCAATAGGAAGCTGACTAAGACACTGGGTGGTATCCTGAGCATAGAAAACCTTAAAGACTGCCCCATGTGACACAATTCCAACAAGACCACACCCACTCAAACAAAGCCACACCTACTAATAGTGCCACTCCCTATGAGATTATGGGGACCAATTACATTCAAACTATCAAATTGTCTATATTGAGAAAGACAAAGTTACATGTACCTAGTGTAAAAAGTCACTTCAAAAGAGATTATGAAACAAATATAATAATAAAAATGCTTGTGTATGCTGTCCAAAAAGGACAAAGACCTCAGAGAAACCTTGAGTGGAAGTCAAGGTTGTTGCCAAATATTTAACTACAAAAAGATGTGTTACATTGTTTATGTTGCAGAATGTTTGTTTAACTATGTAAAGAGGTGTTGCATTTGTTTAAATATGTAAAGATGTGTTGCTATTTTACCTTGCCTACCTAAGGCACCTGATTGGTCTAATAAAAAGCTGAACAGCGGGTTGGGGATTTAGCTCAGTGGTAGAGCACTTGCCTAGCAAGCACAAGGCCCTGGGTTCGATCCTCAGCTGAACAGCAATAGCGAGGTAGGAGGTATAGGCAAGACTTCCTATAGACAAATTTCTAAACGGTCTTAGTAAATAAGAAACACAGAGCCAAATACAGGGGTAATAGCAAAGAGATCAGAGTAATAGCCACAACTAGCCTTAGCTTACTACCAGCTGTAGTTTCCCCAGAGAGAGCTTCTTCCTGTCTGGCTTGTGTTTTTATTGCCTTTCTGTTCTGCTTTCTCATTGGCTCTAAGCCCAGTCACATGACTTCTTCGTCACTGCCTGTCTATACAGACCTCCAGGTCTCTATGGTTGGTACTGCGATTAAACGCTGCCATGTGATCAGATTAAGAGCATGTGTGCTACCACTGCTGCTGGACTTCTGCTTAATGGCTATTTGACCTCTGATCTCCAGGCAACTTTATTTATTAACATACAAATAAAATATCACCACAACTTCCAAGCAGGAAGAGTAAGTAGGAGGAGGAATTTAGGCTTGAGGAAGGAAGAAAAGGAGACATCAGGGAGAAGCTAGGGCCCAGCCAGACACGGAGGAAGCAGGAACATATAGGTCATACAGAATGAAAGGTAAAAAGCTCCAAGGCAAAACACAGATGAATAGAAACAGGTTAAATTAAAAGAGCTAATGGGATAAGCCTGAGCTAAGGCGGAGCATTTATAATTAACAATAAGTCTCCATGTCTTTATTTGGGAGCTGGTTGGTGGCCCAAAGAAAATTCCAACAGACACAGCCTAGCCCAGGGCTTCCTCAAGAGAATCCAGAGTGTTCCTTTTTTCCTTACTACCTTAGGAAAAATAGAGATAACTGTTAAACCAAAGAAAGCAAAGATCCTTACAGATATTGAAGGTATGCATTTAAAAATCTTATCACATTAAAAAAAAATCCCTCCCCAGGGTAAAGATAATGAAATTTCTGTCCTTTGTTTTCCCCTCCTCACCATCCTGCTCCTCATCTTCTTTTTGGAGACAAGATCTCACTATGTAGCTCCAGATGGCCGGGAACTTGCTCTCTGGACCAGGTTGACCTCTAATTCACTGAGATCTACCTGCTTCTGCCTCCCGCTTCTGAGTGCTGGGATTAAAGGTGTATGCCACCAGGCCCAGCAAGTAGTAAGAGTTTCTAAGTTGCTTTCAAGACAAACCCCATACAGTTTCAATTAGGAAAAAATTTGGGATATTATACTTTTTCAAAGGTGTACAGCACCCAATTCATTTATTGGTACATGGCTTTTGGAAGCACACCAGACTTCCTTCTTTCACAGGAGCAATGATCTTGAACATGACATATGGAAAACCTCTAATCATCTTTTCTATTCTTCTAAAAGGCAAAAAGAACTGAGGGGGGGGGGGAGGGAGGAAGGGGATCCTCAAAAGTCAGTGAATGACACCAGTCACCCTATTGAGATAACAATAAACAAAACAGACAAGAGCCAAATATAAAGCAATCCCCTCTGGGATCAGATGTCCTGGGGAATCAAACTAATCTTACAAGAATACCGAGAAAGGGGCTTGTAATCTCTTGCAGCTGTGCTTGCTATACCCTGCTGCAGGAGAAGCCAAATGGGCGAAGATGGAAATTTGTGTAAGATTTTCAGTACTACCCAGCCCCTTACAATAGCCTTGTCTCAGGGCTATCTAAACTTCCTCTAAATCTATCCTATTTTTCAGTAATACATCTTTGTAGTAACTTTTGTAGTGTCAAATAGCCAGTGTTTGTTTACCTTCGCCTGAGAACAGTATGCTTATGTGTGCACAGTTTTTTAAATTTATTTTACGTGCATTGGTGTTTTGCCATGGGTGTCGGGTCCCCTGGAATTGGAGTTACAGACAGTTGTGAGCTGCCATGTGGATGCTGAGAATTGAACCCAGGTCCTCTGGAAAAGCAGTCAGTGATCTTAACTACTGAGCCATCTCTCCAGCCCAACATGTGCCCAAATTTAAGAGACATTTGCAAACAGTAACTATAAATCCAATTTTGGCTGTGTGTTGGCTCGTAGCTGTAATCTTATCAATTGGGTGGTGGAAGCACAGAGATTATCATGAGTTTGATGTCAATTAAACATCTTTGACTGTTAGGTCAGGTTTTTTGGAATGCAATGTTAAACTTAGCAGACCACTAGCTTCTACCAACCCTAAAGCTAAAATCACAGGACTTCTGAAACTGAAGTGATTGATCCAATTTTCTTGTAATCTGCTACTCTGTGTTCCAGCAACTTATTTTGAAAGTGTTCTTATGTATGACGTGTGTGTGTGTGTGTGTGTGTGTGTGTGTGTGTGTGTGTGTGTGTGTGTGTGTGTGTAAAAATTCAAATAATCTCTTCCATAGTAACATGTCATTCAGGGTAAACTCACTAAGTGTTTCTGGGTCAAGGTCACTCAAATTTGGCTCAGAATAATCTCTTATCTCTTTTTGAGCAGATGTTTTGTATCAATAATTCCTTGAGGGTTGGGGATTTAGCTCAGTGGTAGAGTGCTCTCCTAGCAAGCGCAAGGCCCTGGGTTCGACCCTCAGCTCAAAAAAAAAAAATAATTCCTTGAGAAGTATGAAGTTAAAATAAATATGGAGATACTGGCATGATGGTGCAAGTTTGAGATTTTAGCACTTGAGAGATAAAGGCAAGAGAATCCAGTGTTCAAGGCCAGTCTTGACTATATGGCAAGTTTTAAGGCCAACCGAAGATACATCAGACCTTGTCTCAGAACAAACAGCATCACCATCTTAGTGGAATGTTATCCCTGAAACCGAAACTTCTTACTTGAAGGTCTATATTTCTACTGGAGAACTGAGGCAAGAGTAGGATGCTTTAGTCCTACTGAAAGGATTTCAAACAGGAAAGCTTCTGGAAAGCTTATTTTATCTTTCATGAATCAATGACAACAGGTTCACTACAGGATATTTCTCAATGTTGAGCAATAAAATAGATTGTCATGAATGCCATCTGCTACAAAGTTACACAGTTCCCCTTTGGTTGAGTTATAGCTTTCTTTTATTATTGTTTTTGTAGTGATATATGACCAAACTGACTTGGATCCAGCAAAGCCGGAGCTCTTCCACTAAGTTTATGCCCAGCCCCAGGTATACTGTGCTTTAATTCTGTGAGAGGCCTCTTGCCATATCATTATGTGTATTTAGCATCTTACTTGGTTTTCAATGAAATAGCTACTGGCTTTTAACATCTTAAAAAAAAAAAAAAAAAAAAAACCTGATTCACAGTAACTACTTGTTTACAGTGGTGACTTTTCAGTTTAAAACATTGCATTTACTATTGATTCTGCCTTATTCCTTAACTGGTTATCATTTTCTTTCCAGTTCTGGAGGGATCAACACTACAGTTTTCTCCATAACTACGAACTCCCTACAGAGATAGACTCCCCATATGCATGAAACATTTTTGTATTTTAGACAGGGTCTTCTTATGCAGCCCAGGCTACCCCACCCCATCCCACCCGACCCTGAGCTGGCTTCAATCCTACCTCAGCCTTCTGGGTGCTGCTTGTTGTAGGCATGAGCCACCACGCCCACCTATGAATTTTAGCATTCGTTGGGGCTGTCCTGGATCAACTGCAGTACGAAAATTAGGTTGTTCCCGTTGTCCTTCGGGGTGTCGCCCACCTGAGCCATACCTCGCCAGGGTAAGGGTGAAGTTTGGGTGGGTAGAACTGGTTTCCCGCCATCACTTCCTCCGCGGATGAGGGACTTCCGGTCTCTCGGCACTTCCGCCCAGGGCCGGAAACTTCGTCGCTGAGAGACCGTGAGGGGCCCGCGGTGCTGAGCCACGGGCTGAGGGCAGGTGAGCGTTGTAAGGTCGTGGAGCTGAGGTGACGAGTTGCCCACTGGGACCGCCATTTCACCCTGAGGTGGCTCAGCATTCATTAAGTTCCGAGACTTCTCTCGGGTCGGCGGGGCGCGTTCTGGGCTGACCCGGCGGGAGGCTAGTGCGCCTGCGCCAAGCGCCCCCTCAGTCAGCGTCTTCTAGGTGCTGGTCTCAGGTGTTTGTGCCGGGCGCCCGAGGACCTGTCTGGCTGTCACTGTGGACGAAAGCCCTGGTTTTTGAGCTCAAGGCCGTCTTGGGTCTCACTATGTATCTGAGGCTGGCTTCGAACTAGCGTCAGCCCTCATGCTTTAGCCTCCCTGTTTCTAGGATTACACGCACGAGCCACCATGCCTGGCAATGAATGCATTAACTAATTTTTAAAACGAAGATTCTTTGCTGGACGTGGAGCTCACATTTTAGTCCAGGATGACTTTGAACTCGTGTCAAACCTCTAGCCTCAGCCTCCGGAGTGCTGAGTTTACATGCATGAGCCGCCACACCCTGGGAATAAATTTCTTACAGACTTCACCATCTGGGGACTGTTACGTGAACTGTTGAATTCAAATTAGGATGTGATTTGGCCATCCCCAAAGAAATAGGCTTGTTGAAACAACAGGGTTTACAAATGCTAATGACAGACAGCAGATAAAGGGAGGGACTGCTCTCTTGTCTGGTGTGACTATTAGCCAGGTCCACTGTCTGTTGATAGTGCCTGCTTTCTTTTTATGTCTTCTTGTTTTAATTTTCTATGTGTTCATGTTATGGGTGCTGCTGTAAACACACCCTACTACCTGGAATTTTTGTTTGTTTGTTCTTGTTTTTTGAGATAGGGTCTTTATGTAGTCCTGGCTGTCTTGAAACTCAGTGTGTAGACCCGATTGACCTGCAACTCACAGAAATCCTCCTGTTTCTGCCTCCAGAATGCTGGGATTAAAGATGTGGGCCATCACACTCCAATGTTGACAATTTTATAAGACATTTTTTTTTTTTTTTTTTTATGTGGGGTGGGGTTTCCAAGACAGGGTTTCTCCATTTTGTTTTGGTGCCTATCCTGGATCTCGCTTGAACTCTGAGAGATCCGCCTGGCTCTGCCTCCCGAGTGCAGGGATTAAAGGCATGCACTACCACTGCCCGGCTTAAGGCATATTTTTTTTTTTTTTATTTTCAGTGCATCATTGAGAATGCATTTATTGTTGTTACGCGAAGAGGACTTTTTATTTGTTCACAATTGGGTCATAATGCAAAAGAATCCGTTTCTCTGGAAGTTGGCTTCTTTTTTTTGATGTTGAAGGAGAAACCTGCTCCAGCTTTGGTTACTTGCTTTTGGTGAAGGAGACCACAGAAAGCAACTTGGTGCTGAAACTAGTACACTTCCTCTCCTCCTCTTCTTCATTTTCTCCTCCTCCTCTTCTTATTTATTTATTTATTTATTCATTCATTTTTCCTGTTTCTGGGGCCTCTTTTGTACTAGGCTAATAAATACTCTACCACTGACTGAGCTACACCCAGCCCTGGCAGGGTCTTGTCTTTACTGGCTGTGATTGTCTGACTCTTCTACCTCAGCTTCCAGAGTAGGTGGGATTACAGGCTTGTGGGGGTCTGCCAGTACTTTGCCTTGTGACTTGCAGATGTATTTACAGTAATTGTGTACTGAGACATTTGTTTGGACCCTAACCTTTGAAGTCATTCTGACTCAGCATTTTCATATATCCATATCAGCAAATCCCCCAGTGGTCAAAATAGTCCAGATCTTCAAGCCCCTTCTTAACATTCACCTATTAAAAACTGCATTATCTCTCACAGGATTATTGCTCCCTAACTACTAGTCACAGTTTTTCTTCTAGTCAGTTTGCATCACAGAATCTAGAGGGATCTTTTTAGGAAAGTAAGATAATCTCTTTCCTTTAAAAAAAAAAAAAAAAAATGAACAAACAAAAAAACAAAAACTCTACTAAGTACTGTTGTTCCACTCTGCAGACAAGTTTTTTTAAGTGGCCTCCAGAGTTCTAAATGACCTGGCCCTGCATCATCTCTGATCTGTTGTTTAATAACTACCTTATTGCTCCATTATCTGGCCTCAAACACATCCTAGCTTCTAAGATACTCAAAACTGCTGTTCTTTGTCTGTATGTTCTTCTTTATGGTCATATGCTTCAATCCCTTACCTCTCCATCTGTTTTTTGCAATACTACCTTCCTTAACCAACTTTCTTCCATCTTTAACTGTGCTTCTTGTCCTTTTTCGTATCATGTGATTTACCCAGTTATCTGGTTTATTGTGTTTCTCATCACAAAGATAGAAGCTTCTAGAGGGCAGGTATTTTTCTGCTGTGCACTTAGTACCCAGAACAACATCTGACTTTTAATAGACACTCTTTTTTTTTTAGCTGAGGATCAAACCCAGGGCCTTGCGTTTGCTAGGCAAACGCTCTACCACTGAGCTAAATCCCCAACCCTTATTTTTTATTTTATGTGCACCAGCGTTTTGCCTTCAGGTTGTGAGCTGCCATTTGGGTGCTGGGAATTGAATCCGGGTCTTCTGGAAGAACAGTCATTGCTCTTAACCACTGAGCCATCTCTCCAGCCCCTTAAAAGATGCTCTTAATTGTTGAATGAAGGTATTTGGACTTTTTTTACCATACTATATTTGCTTACACAGTCTGCCAGGGAACTACAACTTCTACCCAATAGTTTGTACTTTATTTGTATGAGTGTATGCATGTTTGTACACTCAGGGTGGGGCATATGTGTGGTGCAGATGCACATACACATGAGTGCATATGGAGGCATGAAGTTGACATTGGGTGTCTTCCTTGAGCTCGCTATTTTATTTATTGAGGCAATCTCTCTTGCTGAACCTGGAGCTCACCAATTCCTTTTAATGTAGCTAGCCAGCTTGCCCCAAGGATCCGGTCTCTGCCTCCTAAAATGCTGGGATTACACATGCCCAGCACTTAGATGGGTTCTGGGAATCCAAAATCCTGTGCTCATGCTTGAATGGCAAGTACTTTATCCATTTAGCCATCTCTCAGCCCAGCACATTGTACTTTCTTGCCCTTTTTTAATTTATTTTCTCTTTTCACTTTTCTCCAGCTACTTGTTAATTTTAATTTAATTTTCTTACTATGATTAACTTTTAATTTTACTGTACATTCTTCCTTCAAATCTAATACACTGTGAACTTTTCTTTTTTAAACCTTAAAGTTGCTGATTTTCAGCAACCTTCCTGGATCATCTCAGCATTAAATTTTTTTATATGATATGAGTGCCTTTGTTTTTCTTTTGTCTATTTTTTTTCCCTTTTTTTGGTTTTCTGAGACAGGGTTTCTCTGTGTAGCAGCCCTGGCTATCCTGGAACTCACTTTGTAGACCAGGCTAGCCTCAATTCACAGAGAGAGATCTGTCTGCCTCTGCCTGTCAATAGAGTTAGTAGTTAGAACTGTTTTCTGGGGTCTGTGTGTGTCTGTGTTGGTGTTTAATTTATTAAAATTTTATTATGCATCTTTAAAATTTATTATGTAGACAGTGTTCTATTTGCATGTATCTCTGCAGGCCAGAAGAAGGAGCCAAATCTCATTACAGATGGTTAGGAGCCACCATGTGGGTGCCGGGAATTGAACTCAGGACCTCTGGAAGAATAGCCAGTGCTCATAACCTCTGAGCCATCTCTCCAGCTCTATTATGCATTTTAAAAGAATATATATAGGATATATATTTAGATTTAGCACATCTAGGCTCATATGACATTTTTCCTGTCTTAGCATTTTGCTAGGAATATGTGTAGGAGGTACAATTAGAAATATGATAGACAAATTAAATATGAAATGAATGTTATTTAGAAAGTAGATACTGGGGTTGGGGATTTAGCTCAGTGGTAGAGCGCTTGCCTAGCAAGCGCAAGCAAGGCCCTGGGTTCGGTCCTCAGCTCTGGGGGGGAAAAAAGTAGATACTGTAAGAAAATGAAAACATCATAGTTTGACATTTTATTTATATATCTATTTAGACATGTTCTGTGGTATTCCCAGGCTAACCTCAGATTTATTATGTAGTTGAGGTAGCCTTGATCCTCTGTCTCCATTTTTGAGTCCTGAGATTATGAGAGTATACCACCACACTTGATTTATGCAGTGCTAAGGATCAAACACCAGAGCTTCAAGCATGCTAAGGTAAGCAGTCTTACCAACTGAGCGATATCCCCAACCCATTTTCTTTTTTATTTAAAAAGTATTTTATTTCATATATTTGTGTATGTGGGAATGAAGGAGGGGCATGCCAAGGAGTATATGTGAAAGTCAGAGGACAACTTGCAGGAGTAGGGTCTCTCTTTCTACAATGTGGGTCCTGGGGATTAAACTCAGGCTTGATGTAAGTGCCTTTATTTGCTGAGCCATCTCACTGAAATTACTTTGTTGTTGTTGAAACAGGGTTTCTCTGTGAGGGCTGGCTGTCCTAGAAGTAGCTCTATAGACCAGACTTCTGCCTCTGGCTTCTGAGTGCTGGGATTAAAGGCATGTGCCACCACTGCCCAGCTGAAATGACCTTTTAAATTGCAAAATATATACTGTAGAAAATTTACCATCTTAGCAATTTTAAGTATATAAAGTTAGTAGTGTTAAGTACATTCACAATATAACCAACACTGCTGTCCAACTCCAGAACTCTCCTAACATCTGCAAAACTGAAACTGTTAGTCTTAGATAACTATTTCCAGTCCCCTTCTCTGGAAGAGCATAGTATCCACTATTATACTTTCTGTCCTCATCAGGGAAAATTATTTAAAAAAAATTTTTAAGACAGGTTCTCAGTATATATCCATAGATGGCCTGGGATTTGCAATGTAGACCAGGCTGACCTCAAACTTGTAGAGATTGACTCTCAAGTGTAGAATTAGAGGCATTCACTACCACACACAGCTGTCTTTTTGAGTTTGACAAGCCTAGATACTTCGTAGGAGGAGGATCGATCACTTGGTGTCTGTCTTTAAGATTGAATAATACATTTGGTGTATTAAAACAGGCCCCTTAGCACAACTGACTCCATGATGGAAGTGCCATTCAAGATGTAAAACTCAACAAGTAGACAACACCACCTGCCAAAAAGGAAAACAAAGGCCTAATTACTAAAATCCATAGTTTAGGAAAGTCTCTAAATGTACTAACCTTACTTTGTAGCCTCTATAGTTCCACTTCCGGCTAACTGTTCTTGTTAACTGAAGTATGTCAATCCAGAACATGGTTTTTGTGCTTAAAAGCTCATCCTTAGAAAGGTTCGGGGCTACACTGGGATCTCAAACACCCAGTATAGTCTATGGCCGACTATTAAAGACTTTATGTTGCCTTAAACCCATGTCTCAGCATTCTTATCTGGTGAATATCACAACATTTTTTACCATAGTCTTTATTCTAATGAACACTTAGCTTTCTTTCTCCATCTTTTGTCTGTTAGTAAATAATGCAATTACAAATACATTTGTGCAGATAGTTCTTGACTCCATGCTTTCAATTCTTTGCAAATTGTTTTGAGGAGCTGTAGTCACTTCATCATCAAGAGCAATAAGAAACTGCTGAGTATGGTGGTACATAGTATTTTGGACGACTGAAGCAAAAGAGTTGTGAGTTCAAGGCCAGCTTGGACAACATAGTGAAAGTGCATCTGAATAGCAAACAAGGGGACTTAGGGATGGTGGCTGAGTGAATGAATATAGTGCTCGTCTAACAGGCACAAAACCCTGGATTCCGTCCCTGCTACCATATAAACCTATACAAGTCTGATCCCAGCACTGGGAAGGTGATAGCAGAAAGATTGGAAGTTCAAGGTCATCTTCAGCTACAAAATGAGTTTAAGGCCAGCATGAGCTTTCCTAGAGACTCTGTCTCCAAAAACAAACAAAAAAACCAGGCCTGGTGGTGGTGGCACACGACTTTAGTCCCAACACTTGAGAGGCAGAGGCAGGCAGATTTCTGTGAATTCCAGGCCAGTCAGAGCGAGTTCCAGGACAGCCAGGACACAGAGAAACCCTGTCTTGGGGGGGGGGGGGGGAACTCACAAACAAAACAAAACAAAAAATCAGCTAAAACAGGAAGTCAAAAGGAAAGGAGAGCAAGGTATGAAAGTCTAGAGAAAAGTAAATCCAAGGTATTGGATGCTCACCTTCTGTTACAACTGGATATAGGTGAAGTACATGTTTTACAGATCTCTCTCAGTAGTAGAGCCCTTGCCTAGCATGCCTCAGGTCTTGGATTTGATCCCCACCATAAACTACAAAACAAACAAAAAATATAGACTGGTATAAGTTTGTTGATGTTCTGTGAAGGCAAGGTTGTTAGGATAGAAGGGCTCATATACTCCTGATAGGGCTGTATATATTGGAACAACCATTATAAAAGGACATTTGATACCAGCTACCAAAATTTTAAATGCATATTCCCTTTGGCTCAGCAGTCCCAGACTGATAGCAGGACTCTGAGTTTCTGGCAAGATAACACCCTGCTCTCCAGCTTGTGGAATTCTAGCAATGGAGTTCTACTGGCATCTTACTCAAGGACTAGAACTTTGCTTCAGGGCATAGACTTATGAGCAGGGCTCTGCCTTGGCCTATCCATATATCTGTTTCCTAAAACATAAGTAGCCCAGTCTAGTTCCTAGTAACTGCTCAGTCTCCTCAAATTGTCTATGCTGCTTTTACTTGCCCCATGTGTTGAGTTCTGTGATGACTTATTTTCCTTTTCATTGCTAAAGATTCCATTGTAGTACAGGGACTTTTACGTGTATCTTAGAAGTTGCAGTGCCTTAGAGTACCACCATCTACCCAAAGCAAAAAACAAACCAACCAAGGCTCCTAATTTTCTGTTTGACCATTTCTATTTAGTTATTCTCCCAAATGTTGGTTCTAAACATAAAATCCACACTCTTCTCATCATTATCCCTCTTTCATTCTGTGGATTGCCTGCACTGCTACTGGGACACCTAAAACATGGCTTTTGAAACTCTAAATAGTTCAGTGTTTATTTCCAAAAGGTCAAAGTTTGAAAGAAGTTATAGCCAAGCTGGGCATGGCACATGTTTGTAATTCTAGCATTTTGGGAGCTGGGGCAGGAGAATCATCAGTTCAAGACCCATCCCTAACTACATAGTGAGTTTGAGGCCAGCCTGGGTTACATGATCCTGTCTTACCACACCTAAAACTTGAGTTGTTCGGGTTTTTTTGTTATTCTTTCCTAAGATAGGGTTTTATATATCCCTGGTTGGCCTCTGACTACTAGGATTAAACATATGAGCCACTCTGCTTTGTGACTTCTAGGTAAGCATGTTACCAACTCAGCTAGATTGCCAGCTGCAACCATTGTTCTTTAATATTGTGTGTGTGCGCACATTCGTGTATGTGCCCATGGAGGGTAGAGGTCTACTCAGTGTCTGTCTTATCCATCATTCTCCACCTTGTCTCTTGAGGCAGGGTTGATCACAAAACATGGAGTTCACCGGTTGTCAAAAGCGGGGGACCTATAGGGCCCTAGCCCCCATTTTGGGTAACTGTTGCCTTGCTTGCTGACCTTGACCTTGATATCCTCCCTATGCTAATTCCCTGCAAGATTCCAACCTCCTGAATGCTTAAGGGAAGTTCCTTGTCTGTGTATCCTGCATATTGGGCATTAACAGCTTAGATGCAAGATTGTAAAACATCGGAAGCCAACTTCTGCCCTCTGGGGTTCTCCCCTTGTGCTGTAAGCATGTATTTAAGACCTCCCTCCTTCAATAAATGGCATTCGGCACTCAAAAAAAAAAAAAAAAAAAAAAAGGAAAGAAAGAAATTGAAGACAGCGATGTTCTAAAACAGGAAGTGGTGATGGTGTCATGGGCCTATGAGGATGTTGGACTAAAGTCTATCAAATTGTACAAACAGGAAAATGTATACTATGTGAATTATCTGTCAATAAAGATCTTATTAAAACAAAACAAAACAAAACAAAACAAAAAACTAGCTAACCAACAAGTCCCAAGCATCCTCTTGTCTCTTCTTCCCAGCTTTGGAATTACAGGTGCACATTGTCACACTTGGCTTTTTCTAGGGATCTAAACTCAGGTCTTCATGTGTGCGTAGCAATCGTCTTACACAGTAAATCATTTCTTCAATCCCCATGGGGGAAAAAACTTGTAAGGAAACTTTGGCTGGGTGTGGTGCCTCACATCTGTTATCTCAGCACTTAAGCAGTTTAGGCAGGAGGATTTGCTCTTAAGTTTAAACCCTGGAGGCCAGCCTAGGCTACAAATTTTGCTTATTAAGTTCTCGTCAGGTTTTCATGTTTTCCTTCCTAGATCTCGTGTTTTGGGTTCCTGATGTCTTATAATGAGTGACATTTTGCCATTAGATGTCATTGGTAGAAGAGTTGAAGTTAATGGAGAATTTGCAACAGTGCGCTTTTGTGGTGATGTTCCTCCTGTGGCAGGTAAGCTATGATACTGTGTACATCTTTCAGTCAGGTCCATCGAAGCCTCTCAGTAATGCTTTATCACACCAGTTTTGAACTGGGTATGGTGGCACATGCCTTTAATCCCAGCAGTCAGAGTCAGAGGCAGTTAGATTTCTTGAGTTCCAGGCCAACCTGTTCTACATGGCAAATTCCAAGCCAAGTGGAGCAACACAGTGAGACGCTATTGCCAATAAATAAAGAAAATAAAGAATCCAGTTTTAAGGAAGTTGCCAGCCAATTAGAAGACACATAGTTTTATTTGGGTGACATTGAATTGTATATGTATATGATATGTACAGCTTTCTTAATCATATGCTACTTGATTGTAGTGTTTCTTATACTAAATCAACTTTAAAATATTTTCTGAACAAACTTCAACCAACCAATAGTCTTGAATTTTCATAATTCAAAAAGTTATTTGAATGCTTCTCCTCCCCATGTTGTATGTGTTTGTGTATATGCATGGGTATATACTTATGTGGATAATATAATTGCATTTTGGACAAATAGAACTTTGTGTATTGCTCATTTTTGTTGATTTACAAAGAAATAATACGTGCATACATACATATATATTGGATAAATATATATATATTGTATAAACTGTTGAATAATAAATTAATGACGTGTATCAAGATGGCATATTGTAGGCTCCTAAATATCAACCTAAAATGGATTTTCTTTTCTTTTTTTTTTTTTTTTTTTTTTTTTTTTTTTTTTTTTTTTGAGACAGGGTTTCTCTGTGTAGCTGGATTTTTTTTTTTAAGATTAATTTATTTATTATGTATACAGTATTTTGCCTGCATTATGTCTGCACACCAGAAGAGGGCACCAGATCTCATTACAGATGGTTGTGAGCCACCATGTGGGTGCTTGGAATTGAACTAGGGATCTCTGGAAGAGCAGCCAGTGCTCTTAACCTCTGAGCCATCTCTCCAGCCCCTGTATTTTCTTTTTTAAACTAAGGCTGTCCTAGAACTCTCTTTATAGACCAAGCTGGCCTCAAACTCAGAGATCCACTTGCCTCTGCTTTTTGAATGCTATGATTAAAGGTATGTGCCACCACTGCCCAGCTGTGGTTTTGTTTTTGAGACAAGTTCTCACTCTGTAGCCCAGGCTGATCTCATATTCTTGTTGTCCTGCCCCATCACACCTAGCGGGCATTGTTTGTTACAGGTTTTTGATGTTTTTTTGTTTTTAAATGTAAGTTTCATTACAGTAACACACCTTAAAAGAGTCAGAACTGACTCAGTGAGGTTTGGTGGTAAATCCCTATATATGTCATGGACAGCACTATTCCTTAGCTTTCAGCTTATGTTAATGGGGTTTTGTTTTGTTTTGTTTGTTTTGTTTTGTTTTGTTTTGGTTCTGTTTTTTTTCAAGACAGGGTTTCTCTGTGTAGCTTTGCTCCTTTCCTGGAACTCACTCTGTAGCCCAGGCAGGCCTCAAACTCATAGAGATCCACCTGCCTCTGCCTCCCGAGTGCTAGGATTAAAGGCGTGCGCCACCACTACCTGACCTCATTTAATTTTTTTTAACTTTATCCTTGTATCAGAGCTGATAGGAGTATATGAATTTGAGTGTAGCACCTGACATACTTTGCTGTTGTGGAATGCTGTCCTCCAGGCATGATATACTAGTTCCCTCTTGAACATTCAGCAGCTGTGACCAGTACAGAATAGGAACCTATGGGGACATTGGGGAGGGGGCATTACCCAGAGCTACACCTCTTCCTGGGAGTAGATGCTTTCCAGTTGTTGGAGTTGGCTTTTAGTGGCTACTGTGCCTGTAAGTCACCCCAGTTAAACTTATAGGTTCACCAGATAGACTAGGGTAGAGTTGTTTCTTTGATCAGTTGTGAGTGCCTATGTGGGGTGAACAGATCCTACAAGAGGGATGTCAGTGAAATATGTTCTAGGAGATGGCAGAAACAGCTAAAGTATCAATTTTTTTTGTTTGTTTGTTTGTTTTTTGTTTTTGTTTTTCGAGACAAGGTTTCTCTGTAATTTTGGTGCCTGTCCTGGACTAGCTCTGTAGACCAGGCTGGCCTCTGCCTCCCGAGTGCTGGGATTACAGGCGTGCACCACCACCGCCTAGCTGATTTGATAATTTCTAATTTTTGTTCTCTACTGTGGGTTAAGCCCAGGGCCTTGGACATGGTAGGCACATGCTCTGCCACTGAGCCATGTCCTCGGCTCTTTAATTTTTTTAAACTTTCTTTTATTCTTTATGTCTTTCACATCATGCATCTTGATCCCTCTCATCTCCTTATTCCCAAGGATTCCACACAGGCCTATCAGGCTTAGTGGCAATCATCCTGGCCCACAGAACCTTCTGGCCAGCCTAGACATGCCTAGCTTCTAGATTTCATTTTTTAAAGCAGTTTTAAGTCCACAGCAGAATTGAGGGGAAAAATTGGCAAGCTCCCAAATACTTCTTATCTGTATGTGCACAACCTCCTTGAGTGTTACCTTGTTGTAGAATATTAGTTGAGGATGTGTTACATTTGTTTATGCTGTGGAATATTTGTCTAATGATGCAAAGATGAGTTGCATTCATTTATGTTGCATTTGTTTAACTCGGTAAAGCTGTGTTACTTTGTCTGCCTAAAACACCTGATTGGTATTATATGGTGTAATAAAGCACTGAACGGTCAATAGCTAGGCAGGATAAATAGGCGGGGCTGCCATACAGAGAGAATGAATGGGAAGAGAAATCTAGAGAAACGAAGAATGGGAGGCACAAAACAAGGACATGAGGATGCCAGAGGCCAGCCACCCAGCCAGCCACAGGGCAGGAAGGAAAGCAAGATATATACATAGACTAAGAGGCAAAAGGTAGACAGGATAAATTTAGTTAAGAAAAGTTGGCTAGAAACAAGCTGAACTAAGACTGGGCATTCATAAGTAAGAATAAGTTTCCATGTATTTATTTAAGAGCTGGGTGGCAGGCCCCCAAAGAGCAAAGAGTAAAAATAACCACCTGTTTTACCTCCTTCATTTGTAGTGGTGTGTGTATTTGAATGTTAATAATCACTGTGTCTACAAATGGCATCACTCTCATGCTTAGTTTACCTTGGGGTCTGTGCTTGGTATTATTTATTGTATAGTTTAGTCACAGATGTCTGACTTATGTCTCCCATTGTTCCCCAAATCCCAAATGCTTTGTGTACCAGCTGTGTATCCCCTAGAGCTCCTGTAGCTACTGGCCCTTTTCCATAGTTTTCCTTTTCCATTTTCTCTCATAATTGTCAGACTACCTTGTCTGCCATTGCGATTTCCATTTAGGTTCCCCTGTGTCCTTATCTTTTCATGGTCTGGTGCTCTTTTTTGTTTTTGTTTTTGTTTGTTTGTTTTTTTTTTTAAAGAAAGGCTCTAGTGTAGCCCAGGCTGGCCTTGAATTCCTAATCTGAATGCTGGGGTTACAAGCATGAACTACCACACCCAGTTTAAGCTGTGCTGGGCATTGAACCCAGAGCTTCATGTATACTGGGCAAGCAAGCACTCTTCCAACTGAACTTCATTCCGAGTTCCTCATCTGTTTTTTGTTTTCTTGTTGTTGTTTGTTTTATTTATTATTTCAACAAAATAAAGCACTTAATTGGGCTTACAGTTTTAGAGGGTTAGAGTCCATGATGGCAGAGTAAAGGCATGGTGGTGGGAACAGCTGAGAACTCATATCTGAATGGTAAAGCAGGAGGCAGAAAGAGAGCATACACTGAGAATGGCATGTCTTTTGAAACCTCAGAACCCACCCCCAGTGACACATCTTCTAATCCTTCTCAAACAATTTCACCAATAGGAACCGAGTATTCAACATATGGGCCTGTGGGGGCCATTCTCATTCACACCCACATTTTACCTCCTGGCCCCCATAGGCTTGTGGCAATAAATAATGCAAAATGCATTTAGTTCTATTTCAGAAGTCACCTTTGTCTTTGTCTCAGTGCTGTTTAAAAGTCTAAAAATCTCATTCTGAGACTCAGGGCAGTCTCTTTAATGGTAACCTTCTGTAAATCCAAAAGCAGATAACATACTTACAACATACAGTGGCACAGAATGTATATTACTAAAATAAAATTTTGGAATGGAGTCATAATTAGGGAATACTAAAATCCAACAGGGAAAACTAAATACTATGGCTCCAAGTCTGTTGTCAAAAGGCTTTGCTACCTGTAATGTCCTTTTTTCTCTTTTGCTGGTTCTATTCCCTATCTGCAGCTCTCCCTGGCAGACATCCTATGGCTCTGACATCTCCAACACAAATCCAGGCTTTACTTTAGCTTAGGGCTTCCATGAAAGACCTCTCCTGCCACACGCCTGGCTTTACCAGTAATCTTAAACTGTAGAGGAAGATTCCACAACCCTTCTACCCCTGTGTTATTCTCCACCAAAAAAAATCAGTCTGTTACTTTTAAATTTAGCCTCAGGCCCAAGGTTGGTATAGGGACTCATCCTTAATGGTTCTCTGACTTTACTCATCAAAGCAGGGTCTCCTTCACACAGAGTGCTCCTATATGGCTGGTCTTGCTAGTCAGTTTGCTTTCTTCACACCTTCAAGGCTGGAATTAGTTTGTAATCCATGCCCACTTGGCTGTTTTGACTACTGAGTTACCCAGTCTTTTCAAAATATTTTTCTAATTTGTTTTGTGATTTCTTTTGTAACTTAAAGAAATTTAAAATAACGCTGCTTAATTTCTAAATATATGAGAATTTAAAAAATTTTATTTTGTGTGTGTTTTGCCTGCATTATATGTATGTGTATTACATATGCACAGTACCTGCAGAGGACAGAAAAGGATGCCAGATCCATTGGAACTAGAGTTCTAGACAGTTGTGAGCTGCCATGTGGGTTCTGAGAGCTGAACCTGGGTCTTCTGCAAGAGCAGCCTGTGCTTTTAACCACTGATCCATTTCTCTGGCCTGATTTCTTTTATTTTAGCTATGTAGTTCAGGCTGGCCTTGAGCTTGGAGTGATCCTCTTGCCTGTACTAGATTATAGGCTTGAGCCACCACACCTAGCCTTTTGACAATTTTCTAATTAACATTTTGTTATAGGCTCACAGAATCCTTAGAGATTGTGATCAGAGAACATACTGAAGATTTTTGTAAATATACCAATAGGATAAAATACATCATTTTAATCTGTGTGTATGAGGGCATGCCATAGTATGCATATGGAGGTCAGAGGATAACCTGAGGTGTTGGTTTTTATCTTCTACCTTGTTTAAAACAGTTTCTTGGGACTAGAGAGAAACTGGCTCAGTGGTTAAGAGCATTTGCTGCTCTTGCAGAGGACCCAGGTGTGGTTCCCAGCACCTACATGGTGACCCAGCTATCTGTTACTCCATTTTCAAGGGGATCCAATGCTCTCTTCTTGAATACCTTGGGCATTAGGCACATGGTATACATACATGCAGGTACTCACACATATACATAAAATAGACAAAAAAAATCTTTTTAAAAATTGTCTCTTTTGTTGTTGCCACTCTGTATCAAGGTTCTTCTTGAGTGCTAGGGTTACCTGAGTTAGCTGTTTTTAAATGTATAGTCACAGGTATCAAATACATTCATTGTTCATCTCTGGAACAGTTTTTGGTCTTCCCAAACTGTAATGTCATACCCATAAAGCAGTAATTCCCCCTTTTTCCTCCTCTGTCTCTGCAATTTGTACTATAGGGAGTCATAAGCAGAATCATACAGTATTTTTTTTTATGACCAGCTTGTTTCACTTAGCATGATGTACTTAAAGTTCATTCAGGTTATAGCCTGTGTTATACTTTCTGTCCTTCATTTGTAGTGGGCTGACTATAACACTCCACGTTGTGTTTGCATGATGCCAAAAACGAAAGTTTTGGGGAATTAGCCAACAAGAATGAAAACTATAAAACAGTACAGAAAGAAATTAAAGAAGGACTTGGGCATGATGGCACACCCAAACACTTGGGAGGCAGGCAGAGGGATCTCTGTGAGTTAGAGGCCAGCCTAGTCTACATAGTAAGGGATAGGCCAGCCAGGACTACATAGACTGTGTTGAAAAAAAAGGAAGGAAGGAAGGAAAAAATTACATGTATAGACAAACTTCCTGTGTTTATGGATCAAAACACTATTTTGTTAAAATTTAAAATTTATCAGTGGTCAAAAGTTTAGGGTTTTTTTTCCCTGCCAAAATCCCATTTGTTTTTATTATGTGTGTGTGTGTGTGTGTGTGTGTGTGTGTGTGTGTGTGTGTGTGTGTAATGTGTATGGGTTTCATGGTACTTGTTGGAGTTGTTTCTTCTACCGTAGATCCTAGGGATTGAGCTTCTAGTACCACTGAGAGACCCTAATCTCAAAAAAAAAAAAAAAAAAAAAAAAAAAAAAACCAAGGCAAGGACTGGAGATAGCTCAGCAGTTAAGAGCATTTCCTATTCATGTAGGGGACCTGAGATCAGTTCCTAGCACCCACATTAGGTGGCTCATATCCTATAGCTCCATCTCCAGGGATCAGACATTTCTGTCCTTCTTAGGCACCTGCACTCACATAAACAGACCACCAAACACACATACACACTTAAAAAATAAATCTTTAAAACAATACAAAAAAGGTAAGAAATCCCCTGAGGAAGGACATTTGACTGACCTCTGACCTCCAAATGCATACTCACACACATGTACCTGTACACCTGAACATACATTTCTGCACGTTTGCATGCACACAGAATTATTGATAATTTGGGTTTATTATTGTGTGTTTGCCTTATGGATGCTCTATTACCACCCCATTGGGTTATTTTTCTTTGTATTAATTAGATAGTCATAGCTTTAAAAATTACTTAATGATTTTTCTAAGGCTAAGATATGCTATTCTGACTTAGGAAACCCTAATAATAATTGCCACCACCCCACCCCACCCCAGAGTTGAAGACAGAACCCAGGGCCTTGCGCTTGCTAGGCAAGCACTCTTCCACTAAGCTAAATCCCCAACCCCTCATAATTGTTTTTAAGTTTTGGATTTTGTGTTTTTGCTTTAAGATTTATGTGTATGAGTATTTAGCCTGTATATATGTCCATGTGAGGGTGCCAGATTCCCCTGGAACTGAAGTTAAAGATAGTTGTGAGCTGCCATCTGGACGCTGTCAATTGAACCCAGGTCCTCTGGAAGGGCGGTCAGTGCGCTTAACTGCTAAGCCATCTCTCCAGCTCCAGCTCCAGTTTTTGTTTTTTTGTTTTTTTTAATTCTGAGGCCCATACAAAAGACCTGGGAACACTTGAACACTTAAATCTGTTTCTCATCCCTAATTAGTTACTGGAAGCTTTCCTTTTTGTGTGTGTGTGTGTGTGTGTGTGTGTGTGTGTGTGTAGCTGAGGACCAAACCCAGGGCCTTGTACTTGCTGGGCAAGCGCTCTACCACTGACTGAGCTAAATCCCCAACCCCAGGATGCTTTCATTTTTTTAAACTTTATGCCCAAGGAACTGGCAGCTAGCTCTACTGCCCATTTTATCTTACCCGGGTATCTGAGCCGCTTGCATTCTTGCAGGTTTCTTTCTGGGAAATACTTTTCTTTGAAGGCTTTCTCTGGGGTTTTTTTGGAGTGAAATTTTCTCTATTTTACCTTCAATTTTTCTTCCCTCTGGATTTTTGTTATGGTGGCAGTTACAGGTATTTAGGGTAGAATTTGCCATTTTAATCATGTATAACTTATAGTTATGAATTATGATGTGGCATGCATTAGCCACTTTATGAAGTGGTCAGTTCAACAGAGAGAGATCCTTGTATCCCCTCTGTGTGGGGTAAGCCCTATTTAGTCCTCTGTGGTGTTTTTCTTCACTTGGTATCATGTCTTCAGTATTCATCCATGCTTAATATACCCAGTGAAGTTTAGCTGTTCTTGTTTTCTGCTATTGGGGTTTTTGTTGGCTTTTGGCCCACACATGCTGCTATTACGTTGTTTGAGTGAAGTTCCCAGGAGATTCCTGGACATGCCCTCCTCCACCTGTGTGTGATGCAGCTTCTGTTACAAATTGTATTTTCTTGAAGGAGAGTGGAGCATCCCTTTGTCATCTTCTGTCACTATTTTTTTTCTTTTTGCTTTGCTAGGACTCTGGTTAGGAGTCGAATGGGACAATCCCGAGAGAGGAAAACATGATGGAAGCCATGAAGGTACTATGTATTTTAAATGCAGGTAAATATTTCTTATGAATTGACAAGGTCATAATTAATCATTTAATAATAGGGCTGGAGAAAAGATGCATTGTTGGATCTGGAATAGTTTGAAAAGGTACTTCAACCTGTCATGGTGGTGCATGTCTTTAATCCCAGTACTCAGGAGGCAGAGGCAGAGGCAGGTAGATACAATTGTGTGTAGAGGCCAGAGGAGGAATGTTATCTTTTGCTTCCTGCCAGATTTCCTTGAGACAGTGCCTGTTATTGAACCTAGAGCTCACCATTTTGGCTAGACTAGCTGGCAGGCAAACATGTGAACCTCTTAGCTCTGCTGCACACCCATGTCATAGTGTTGGGATTATAGGCTTATGTGGCTGTGCGTGGTGCTATGGATACTAGCTCTAATGTTTGCACAGCAATACTCTTAGCCACTGAGCCATCTCCTACCCCATGTTTTTTGTTTTAGTCATGTTGTACAGGGTGACCTCTAACCTGATGTATAGCTAAGGCTGGTTCTAAACTTGAGATCCTCCTGCCTCTACCTCTCAAGTTCTGGGATGATAGGTATACACCACCATGCCTGGGCTAGCCTGGGTTTCTTCTTTCTTTTTTGGACTGGAACTCATTGTGTAGAACAGGCTGGTCTTGATTTTTTTGAGACAGGGTTTCTCTGTGTAGTTTTGGTGTCTTTCCTGGATCTCACTCTGTAGACCAGGCTGGCCTCGAACTCAGAGATCCACCTGCCTCTGCCTCCCGAGTGCTGGGATTAAAGGCATGCACCACCACCACCACCCGGCTGGTTTTTTTAATATGTCACAAGTTGTGAAGTTTTCTGAGGTTCTGAGCACTAGGGACTAGTGGGATGAGAATACATATGAACTGCTCCATTTTCCTCGTGGGTTCAGAATTTGTGTTTCACTGCGGCATCTTGATGTTAATTTAGAGTATTAGTGATTTCTGTATGAATCACTGTTAAAATCAGTGTATCTTCTGGAGATTTGTTACTGATGAGCATTCATTTGACTAGCAAGCATTTTTATCATTTACTGAGCTGTTTGGTTTCCTGAGAAACCTGCTGGAAATGTTTCACCAAAGATTGAGATCTTTGATCTATAACAGGGACAGACTCCACTTCGCTGCTGCCTGATATAACTCCACACTCTGCCTGCAACCAAAAGTAATAAATATCTCCTTTTGACTAACTCATTACCATTGCTGTAAGAAGTGTGAATTTAGGCTAAGTGCATGTAATCTTGAAACTACAGAGACAAAGGTGGAGGCAGAGGTGGGATGATCAGGAAGGAGTGCAAGGCAGTTAGGGCTAAGTAGCAGAACAGTCTTATAAAAAAAGTCACAAATATATTTTTATCCTAAATGTTCATAGGTAGGTAGGTGTGTGTGTGTGTGTGTGTGTGTGTGTGTGTGTGTGCACGCGCGCGCGCGCGCGTGTACATTTGCACAAAGACTAGTGGTCAGCATCTGGTGTCTCCCTCTATTGCTTTCCACCTTGTTTTTTGAAGCAGGGTCACTGAACTTAGAGTTCACTAACTGGCTTGACTAAGCAGGCTTGTAAGTAAGCCCCATAGGTCTTCCTGTTTCTGTATTGGGATTACAGGTATTTGTCACCAGTGGTCAGCCTTTATGTGGGCTGGGAAAATGAACTCCGGTCCTCATGTTACCCAGCAAGCACATCCATGAGTGTCTCCCCAGTCCCGTTTGTGATTTGCATTTTTTTCTCATCTATCATCACCTTCAATGCATTTTTTTTTTCCAGACAAGGTCTCACTATGTATGTAGCCTTTGCTAACCTGGAAATTGCTATGTAGATTAGGATGTGTGAGGGTGTTGGATTTCCTAGAACTGGAGTTAAAGAAAGTTGTCAGCAGAGTTGGGGATTTAGCTCAGTGGTAGAGCGCTTGCCTAGCAAGTACAAGGCCCTGGGTTCAGTCCTCAGCTCTGGCAAAAAAAAAAAAAAAAGATTTGTTAGCCAGGCGATGGTGGTGCACGCCTTTAATCCCAGCACTGGGAGGCAGAGCCAGGAGGATCTCTGTGAGTTCGAAGCCAGCCTGGGCTACCAAGTGAGTTCCAGGAAAGGTGCAAAGCTACACAGAGAAACCCTTTTCTTGGGGGGGGGGGGTTGTGAGCACCATGCGGGTGCTGGGAGTTGAACCCTGGTCCTCTGGAAAAGCAGCCAGTGCTCTTAAGTGCTGAGACATCTCTCCAGCCTGCAGGTTTTTTTCTGTTTTGTTTTGTTTTGTTTTTTTTATTTAAATCACTGTGTTTGAAAAATAAAATTTCATATTTCTAATTCCAATATTTTACATGTAAACATTAGCATTTCAAGATTTTTTTCATTTTAAAAGTTGTGTGGGGCTGGAGAGATGGCTCAGAGGTTAGAGTGCTGCTTGCTCTTCCAAAGGTCCTAAGTTCAATTCCCAGGAACTACATGGTGCCTCACAACCATCTGTAATGAGATCTGGTGCCCTCTTCTGGCCTGCGGAGATATGTGCAGACAGAATACTGTATACATAATAAATAAATAAACCTTTGAAAAAAAAGTTGTTGTGTATGCATGTGGTGTACCTGTGTGACTTCTGTACCTCTGTGCATGTGTGGAGATTGGAGGACAATTTTATGGAGTCAGTCTTTCTTCAGCTTTAATGGGTCCTACTTGGGATTGAACTGAGGTTACCAGGCTTGCACAAGAAGCACTTCACTGGCACACTGAGCCATTTGGCCAGCCCAGAAATTTGTCATCCCATCCCCCTGCCTCCAGCATTTTTAAAAACAAATCTTTCAACATTTATTTATAAAGAAGAAGAAGAAGGAGGAGGAGGGAAGAAAAGAGTTCTTAGCTTTTTTTAAACCAAGTTGCATTAGTCCTTGAAGGTCCACCTTAGATATGCAGCCTTATGCAGTATGTGCTAGGTCAGGTTTTTAATTCCCATCTCCCCTATTCTGAATCCTTCTGAGAGGCAAAAAATAATGTGTTAAAAAGTAGTAAATAGGGGGCTGGAGGGATGCCTCAATAGTTAATAGCACTTGCTGTTCTTGCAAAAGACTTAGGTTCTGTTCTCAGTACCCATATGGTGGCTCACACCATCTGTAACTCCAGTTCTGGAGATTCTGATGTCTCTTCTGGCTTCAGTGACCATTGCACACAAGTGGTTCCCATACATACATGCAGATAAGACGCTTGTATACATAAAAATAAAAACATTAATTAAAAGTAGTAAATAGCTAAGTCTAGTGGCTCACTCCTGTAATCTTAGCTGAGTTTGGAGGATCTTTACAAGTTTAGTGTTAGTGTGAGATACATAATGACTTTCAGGCCAGCCTGAGTTATAGAGGGAGATGTCTCAGAAACATAGAAAACAAAATATGTTATATTAACAAAGCAGATATGTGAATTAAATATAGTAATTGTTGGGCATGATGGCACATGCCCATTCTCTTACGTGTTGTGGAGGCTAAAGCAGGAGTATAGAAACTTCAGAGTCTGGGCCCATGAGATAATTCAGCTGGTAAAGGCACTTGCTGCTAAGCCAGATGACCTGAATTAGATCCCTGGGACCCACATAAAAGGAGAGAACTGTCTTCTAACCTTCACATAGTGCCATGGCACTCATGTGCTCATACAGACATGCAGATGAGTAATTAAGTTTCTTCTTTTTAAAGTTCAAGGCCCTTAGTGAGACTCTGTAGATGTAGATCATAGGTAGAATATTTATATAATGTGTGTAGGGCCTTGAATTCAATCTCCAATAACACACATCTACTAAAAATAGTTTTAAAAGCTTTATAATACACATTACTCTTTGGTTTTTCAAGACAGGATTTCTCTGTGTAGCCTTGGCTGTCCTGGAACTTGCTCTGTAAACTAGGCTGGCCTCGAACTCACAGAGCTCTACCTGCCTCTGCCTCCCAAGTGCTAGGATTAAAGTCATGTGCCACCACTGCCTGGCCATATTAATATTTCTTGATTAAATAACAAAGCAATATCTAACAATAAGTACTTGTCTATCTATCATCTATCCATATATATACAGGGTCTCACTGTGTAGCCTTGTCTGGTCTGGAACCTGCCTCAGCCTCCCAGATGTCTGGGATTGACAAGCCTCTATCACCATGCTCACTGGCAGATGATATTTGAATAGTAATTTCTCTCCCTTCTCAGGCACCCAACAGGAGGCTCCTTTGTTCGTCCAAACAAAGTTAATTTTGGAGTAGACTTTCTTACTGCCCTTACGAAGCGTTACGTGCTAGAAGACGGGTCTGATGATGATGGAAAATCATGTTCCTTAAAAGTTGGAAGTAAACAAGTGCAAACTGTTGGTTTTGACAGTATTACAAAGAAGCAGAGGTAAGAGCTGATGTTGGCAGCCTGGCTTTCAGTCAACAGGTTGGGATTAAAGTTCTTGATTGTGTGGTGATGCTTGCAACTTTGCTTCCACATTGGTTCATCTTCTTCACACAGTAGCTTGAAATGTGGAGGACACAAGCACTGATTATTCAGTTCCCAGCACTCATATAGCAGAGAGCTCACAACTACCTAAATAACTCCCGTTCAGGGGATTTGATGTCCTCTTCTGACCTCCAAAGGTACCAGGCATGCAGGTGGTACATACTCATACATGCAGATAAAACATTTATATACATTAATAAAATTAAATATATGTTAAAAAGAAAAAAAAGCTAGCAAGATGGCTCAGTGGGGTAAAGGTGCATGCCATGTAAACCTAGGGACCTGAGTTTAAGCTCCAGAACCCACATAACGGTGGAAGTAGAGAACTGACTCCACAAAGTTGTTCTGACCTCTGTTTGGGGGTGGAGGGTTGTCTCTGTGACCTCCATGGCCAGCAGAGTGATGATCCTCAGGAGGCAGTTTGGTTTAGCACCAGAGTAGCCTGTGTTGGTTCAAACTTTGGGAGTCTGATCCTGAGTGGTTTATTTTAGGCATAGAGAGCTGGCCCCAAAGGCATGGGTCTAGGAGAGATGGCTCTGCCCCTCGCCTGAGGAGGGCAGTCCCAGTGGCCCAGATGACCAGCTCAGCTACCTCTCAGACCCACATTCTGTGTCTTGGGTTGGCCACCCTAACTTCTGCCCCATCCATGCCCTGCTGGAGTGTGCTAAGGGGCTGGTCCTGTGGAACGATAACCGCAGGATCTCCATGACTTGGGGCAACAGAAGGATATCCAAGAGGAGTTTCAGTGAGGGTCCAGTGATGATGGTGTGCCAGAGGCCTTGAAGCAGACTCATTACTCTGCAGTTAACATTTTTTCTGGTGGGGCTGATTGGACAAAAGGGTATACTTTGTGATACACTGCAGTTCCCAATGCCACTAGGATGAATGAAAAGGTTTTGGAAAGATGGAGGAGTGAGGTGTTTTTTTTTGTTTGTTTGTTTTGTTTTGTGTTTAATTAACCTGGGAGGGGGGGGGGGCACATTTCTGGAAGGGATGCTCTAGGGTTGAGGGGTGGATATAGAGAGGCTGGGAGGTGAGTGGGATTGGGATGCACGATGTGAAATTCCCAAAGAATCAATAAAGAAATGTGTTACAAAGTGGGGGTGGGGGGCGAGTTACAAGGTGGGGGGACTGTGGGGTGGTGGAGAGACAAGCACAATAAAGACAAGAGAAGCAATTAAGAGCCCATGTATCCTGACTCTTCTGAAGATGGCTTTGGATTGATGCCTCTATAGAGACCTGGTTCCTCAAGCTTGGTGCCAAGGTGTCCCAGCATGGCACACTTTAAACTGTAGAGGGAAATAGCAGGCTTGATTTAAAAATTTTTTTTAATTATTTTTATTATTGAAAAATGATCTCATGTAGCCCAGGCTAGCCTTGAACTCTTTTTGTTTTGTTTTGGCTCCCCCTTCCTCCCTCCCCCCTTCCCCCCCCAGACAGGGTTTCTCTCTGTAGCACTGACTATCCTGGAACTCGATCTGTAGCCCAGGCTGGCCTTGAGACCCACCTGCATCAGCCTCCCAAGTGCTGGAATTAAAGTTGTGAGCCACCACTGCCAGGCTTGAACTCGCTTAAATTTGAAGTTTTTATCTGTATATGTGTATGATATGTGCATATGAGAGCAGACATGCACGTGTCACAATATGAGAGTGTGAGCAGGACAACTTTTGGAGCTTGCCCATTCTTTTTCTGCCTTGAGCCTCATGTAGGAGGGCTGCAGGAATTACAGCTGTGAGCCGTCACCTGTTGCTTTTTGTAGGCATTGGTATCAGATTGAACTCAGGTCCAAGTGCTTTTATCCACTGAATCATCTATCTAGATGGTCTGACTGTGAACCCTTGACTCTCCTGCCTCCACCTCCCGAGTATTAGAATTAAAAAACCACCACACCTGGCCCAGAAACAGTGACTTCTGTCAGAGTACAAACTACTGGTCTGCAGTTATTGACAGTTTTATGAATAAGTATTAACATTTTCTTTCAGTGACTTCATGTTTCTGAAAAACTGAAATGGACAGTTGTTGCATTTTTAAAAAACAAGTAATTTTCTAGGCATAGTGGCACATATTATAATCCCAGCACTTGGAAGGTGGAGACAGAAGATCAGGCATTCAAGGCCAATTTAGGCTACAAGAGACCCTATCTAAAATAAATATATACAAAGTAAATACTTCCTGAAAATTATGGTGGACAGAATATGGACATAGTGGTGTTCAAATGGATTGATTTCAGAGTCTAGGAAGTCATGCAGTTCTCAGTGGTTCTAAGTCATCATGAAGTTGTTTGGTCCTAACCACACACAAAATTGGAACTGGGAAACATTTGTTTTAATATAGGCACCATGAAACATCACTGAAACTCTCAGGGCCTGTTGAACAAGTGTGAGCGCCTCTGCCTTAGAGCCTGTTTCTGAGGATTATAATCACCTTTGCCATGTGTTTAGTTCTTGTGTTTACCCCTCAACATTATCACTTTTATGTTAATTTTTACAAATATTAATTGAAATGAACCATTGTGTGCTAAGCAGTATTTTGAGATCTTCATAAATACTAACTCACTGAGTCATTGGTTGTGTTTTAAAAGTTATAGCAGAATATACCTAGTAAAATGGTTTAGCAGTACGAACTCTAAACATTGGATAAACTAGTCCCCGACACATTCTCATCATTCCAAACTAGAATTCCCTCCCCTAGAAACACTAATTCCCCATCTCCCAGCCATTGTTCTGTCTGCCTGTCCCTTTGTTCTGGGATCACAGGTGGGAGCCTTGTGCATTATTTGTCCCTGTGTCTAACTTTGATTAGAGTAACATCTTGAAGGTCTCTCCATTTGTGGATTTCAGAATTTCTTCTCTTAAGGCCAAACAGTGCTACTCAAATGCGATGTCACATTTGGTTATCTGTTCTGGATACTTGGGCTGTTTCTACCTTTTGATTATTGTGTGAATAAAACTGCTACAATTAAAGTGAGTGCAAAAACATTTTACCAGTGTGAAGTCTGAGGCACCAAGATTTAATTAACTTCCCTAGTGCCACAGGAGGTGGTGGAATTGGGCCTTGAAGCCTGGTAGCCTAGCTCTGGATTCTGAGTTGCAGGACATTGGCTTTCCTGACAGGCAGAGGACACAAATCCTGCATATGTAGAAACACAACTGGGAGCTCTCGTGCACAATGCCTCAGACACGTTCCTAGAGAACCTGTCTCAGGGGGCAGGAGGCGCTCATAGTGTCACTTCAGCATTTTGGGGAAACTACCAACTATCAGCAGAAGAATTAGTAACTTCATTGGGGTCTAGTAGACACTAAGATAAGAAGGCAAGTGTTCCAGAGCTCTAAGTGTCAATGGAGCTGCACCTCACTCACTGCTTCACAATATCCTTCAGAGGGAAGAAGTCACAGGAGAATCTGTATAGCAGAATATCACTTACAGCATTTCATGGTGTACATAAAAGAGGAAGTGGAGACACAGAGTTTTACAAGTCAGGATTAAGTCCATAGCAGCTGTGGCTGGAGAGTTTGCTAGGGAATGGGGGAGAGCAGTGTGTTTTAGAGAGAGGCAATGATTACAACACGCTCTAATGTCTCTAATGCTTCATTTCATTCTCCTTTTTTTGTAATGCTTTCTTCTTAATTTATGTGGTGGGTACTAGCATTTGTATATTTATGGTATTTTGTGTGTTTTAAAGGGCCAGTGGATAGCATATGACTTGTGTGTACATATGAACTGTTTTTCTTTCAGTCAGCTGAGAGCACTGCAAAACATTTCCCTGTGGAAGTGTGCTGTGAGTCACGCTGGTGAACAAGGAAGAATTGCTGAAGCCTGCCCCAGTATCCTTTTCATTACCAGCTCATCCTGAAACCTGATTTTGGATTTGGTGTTTGTACCTGATACTGTTCGTAGCATGCCCTTGTTGGGGCATGCAACTCAGTTAAGTACATTCCCAGACCATTTTGCCTGCAAGTATGGCCAATGAGTGTGAACATTTTTATTATACTTTAATATAGCTTTCTGGTGCTGGGGAGGCTTTTTTATTTTTTTGAGATAGGTTCTTACTCTGTAGTTAATGCTAGTCTTGAACTCACTATGTATCTGAGGGTGGCCTTGAACTCATGATAGTTCTCCTATCTCAGCTTCCCCCAAGTGCGGGTATTACAGTATGAGTCACCATGCTTGGCTCTGAGAGTGGAAGTTTATAGGTGGCCCCTAACAAGGGGATAGACTTGGTTAGCATTCCCTCTGTTGTATTGGTCTCTGGTGATTCTTCAGTGCAGCTGGGATGTCTGGGGTTTCATCAGTTGTCTTTCAAGTGTGAAGAAAGCCATCCAGTAAGGCTGAGAGAGCTGACTTGATCTGGGCACATGTGGCAAGTTGACAGGTTTGAGTTTACAGACTATGTCTGCCTGCCTTTCTTCCCAGCCCTATGTTCTTTGTGGAGTTCCCCACCTGTTTCCTCCTGAGATTGATTCATTTCCAGCCAGAGCCCTGAAGTGATAAAACAGGCTCTCCATGTTTCAGTGTATGTGGGGGGGGGGGGGGGGCTGTGGGGGTTAGATAGTGTCTCGCACTGTAGCTCAGGCTGGCATTGAAATTGCTTAAGCACCTCTGCCTCAGCCTTCCTAGTAGTGAGATCACTCATCTGAGCTACCACAACTGTCTCCATGTTTCATCTATGTTTAATGGTCCTCCTTTTATCATAGGATATATCAAATTGTTCTTTCGATGGAGGCAGACAGGTTGACTGTCTTGTGCTGCTCTGTACAGGTGACAGTTGCCTACTTGGATTTTCTTCTGTGCAAAGGTGACTCAGCAGCTGGGTGTGGCAGTGAGTGCATGCCTGTTATCCTAGTGCTAAACAAAGATCAGGAGGAATTCTCAGGTGAAGGTAATTCTCATCTTCATAGTGAGTTAAGGCCAGCCTGGGCTACATGAGAGCCTGTCTCAAAAATAAAGAATCAGCTGCAGTTGCTGTTCTCAGCCATGGGTCTCTTCTTCCCTGGATGAATGCTTTCTGTCTCTTTTGGAAGGTCCCTTCTCTCAGCAAAGAGTGTGTATCTTCAGCTTCTCTCAAAGACTGTATTTGGGACACAGTTGGAGCCCAACATGCTTCTGTCTTCCCACACTGCTCTTTTCTTTTTCTGCTGTTCTTCCCAGTGGCTCATTTAACACTTGTTTCTGTCTAATGGTTACCTCAAACAACATGTCCCACAGTGAGACACCCCCCCCCAGCCCAATTATACCATAATTTCTACATCCAGTAAACAGCAGTACCATGTGCCTGGCCAGCTCTGTCTCTATTTTCCTCACTTCCTATGTCTGACAAATACTGCTGGCTTTGCCTTCAGCTTGAGGTAAACTTATTCTGATATTTCCTCCTGTTCTGATGCTGAGGTGGGATCCAAACATGTGAGGCTGTGCTGGCCAGTTTTATGTCAACTTGATGCAAACTAGAGTCATCTGATGGAGGATAGAGCCTCAATTGGGAAAATGCCTACATAAGATTGGTCTGTAGGAAGGCCTATAGGGCGTTTTCTTAGTGATTGATGGGTGAGGGCCCAGCCCATTGTGGGCTGGTGGCCTGGGTTCTGTAAGAAAGCAGGCTGAGCAAGCCATGAGCAAGCCAGTAAGCAGTACTTCTCCATGGCCTCTGCATGAGCTCCTGCCTTCAGATTCCTACCCAGTTCCTGCTTTGGCTTCCTTCAGTGGACTGTGGTTTAGGATATATAAGACAAATAAGCCCTTTCCTCCCCAAGTTACTTTTGGTCATGGTGTTTTATCACAGCAACAGTATCCCTAAGACGGAGGACCACTTGTCTCTTTTGTCTCTCTCCCTACAGTTCTTAGCTCAGCTTTACAGCAGAGTCACTTTCTGGAGACCCAAGTCAGATCCTGTTACTCTGCTCCAGCCTTTCTAATAATTCCCATTTCTGGCAGACTAGCAGGCTTTGGAGGTCCTCCATGATGTGGCCTGGCCTCCAAGGCCTAGGACAGAGATTGTCAACTTATAGGTTGTGGCAAACCTGTCTTCAAAAATATTGACATTATGATTCATAACAGTAGCAAAATTACAGTAATGAAGTAGCAACAAAAATAGTTTTATGGTTGAGAGGGGTCACCACAACATGAGTAACTGTATTGAAGTCACAGCATTAGGAAAGTTGAGAACCACTGGCCTACATGTCTCATTTTGAGAATACCTATCCATCTTTCCAAGTGTGTTGGAGTTGGCTTGCTCAGCACCTTGCTGTGGTCACTGCTTTGTCATGTTGCCACAAGATTCTTCCAGGTTCTATTTCCTAGGTTCCCTCGTTTTTCTGCTCAAGTTGCTCATTGGCTTTGCTTTTACTTGTGTCTGTCTGTATGGCCACATACCTTCGTCCTACCTGCCCCACCTGCCACTCTGAACACAGGCAGTCTCAGACTTGCAGGAGGTGTCAACTTATGGCTCTCTCCCTGCTAAAGCCTGTCTTCTTGGCCCTCTACAAATAATATTTGTAGAGTAACCACAGTAATACCTACATATATCGGGTGGGAATGTTAAGCCTTACTATGGTACACTGTGACACACACCCCCCTCCCTGAGAACAGTTGCTTAAGCCATCATGCATATGTGATGGTCCCAGTTTGTTTTACGTTTGTAGTCCTGAACCACAGATAAAAAGCCACGTGGCGGTGGTGGCACACACCTGTAATCCCAGCACTCGGGAGACAGAGGCAGGTGGATCTCTGTGAGTTCGAGACCAGCCTGGTCTACAGAGCTAGTCCAGGACAGGCTCCTGGTCTACAGAGCTAGTCCAGGACAGGCTCCAGAGCTACAGAGAAACCCTGTCTCGAAAAAAAAACAACAACAAAAACAAAACAAAACAAAAAGCCACATTGCAGACTTTGAGCACTCAGGTGATTCTCAGTCTCTTTCTTGCCTGTGTTGTTGCTGCCCTTGTATTCTCTTCTAGGATGGTGCTGTTTAGATCCGTGGGTTTGGGACTGATGTACTAGAGAGACGGGCAGGTGTGTGCACAGGTATACACGCTTGTGGCAGTGCTGAAGGCAAGGCTTGTTAGTCACCTCATGGTGCTCATTACATCAGTTGCTATCTGTCACTGTCTTCTTTTTTTGTTCTGCAAAAGTTTGATTATGACACTTGCTTCTCCTTTGTTTATAGATGCATGTCTCATGCTCTGACACTGAAAATGAGTATTTTAGGTTTTGAATGAACCAAGGTAATAGTGTTCGTTTTAGTTTTGTAATGTTAGGGATGGAACTCGGGGCTTTGGGCATATAGAGAACCATTCTACCACTGAACTACATCCAGTCTAATAGATAATTTAAAGGATAAAAACATTTGTGTTCATGAAAAAATTTTTCAGACTAGACAGAAGTTTAAATTCCCCACTCCAGTCAGGTAGTGGTGGTGCATGCCTTTAATCACAACACTCGGGAGGCAGAAGCAGGGGGATCTCATGAGCTCAAAGCCAGCCTGGTCTACGGAGCGAGTTCCAGGACTGCCAAGGCTACACAGAAAAACCCTGTCTCAAAAAAAAAAAAAAAAACCAAACTCATTTCAGAATTAGAATGCTACTAATTCTGTGTCTTTGGGGGGTCTTTTGTAATTAATTTTTCTTAAAATATACCTTTAGATATTCGAGTTGTAAATTTGTCCAAGAACTTGTTGCCATCTTGGGTTGAAGTGGTTCTTATTGCAGAGCAGCTCAACAACCTGGAGGTTCTGGATCTCAGGTATGGACTCCTCACTGCCTTCTCTGACAGCTGGTAGGTACTTTATGGGATGCTTCGGCTGAGTGGACTTAGGTGAAGAAGGTCCACTTCAAGGCACAGTCTTCACATGGTCCCTTAAAGTGCATGAATAAGGAGTATATCTGTCCTGATCAGGTAGGAGGGGGTGATAGTCAAAGCTGTCTATGAAAGAGGGACTATGGTATGTGTGATCTCTGTAGAGGAGGAGAGGGGTTAGTGCTGAACATGCTTGCTTATTTGGAATCAGTGTTTAATTCTTTAGGAATAAGTAGTTCATTGGAACATTGCTTAATATAGTTTTAGTAAGTATTTTTAACTTCTTTACTTTGTTTACTAATGTCACATTTTCTGAGGCCTTCACAAATATTTGATTAGTTTAATCTCACAACCTCATTCTCCAAGGGCTCAACTAGGCTGGTCATTTCAATAACTAGGGCTCAACTAGGGTTCATTTCAATAACCCTCCTTCCTTTGATGGGGCTGGGAACCAAGCTTCCTAAGCCCCGACCACTGTACACACCCCAGCCCTTCTCCCCTTGCATTCTTAAGTGCTTACATATGCAGGTAAGCTTTATTAGGCTAGAGCAGTCAAGCTTGAAGACACTCAAATAGAGCAGATGGTTATAATTTAACTCTTAGTGTCTCCTCTTCTGGAACTATGGGAGCCCAAGTCAACTTCACATGTGTGAGGAAACCTGAAGTTTCACCTACCTCTGTGAGAACCCCTCTCAAGCCTTCAGGTTAAACCCCAGACTGTTGATGTCAGTGTGTTGGGTCTGCCATATAGGTTGTAAATACTTCCTATCTCCTTTTTCTTCTCAGTGAAAATAAACTGCAGTTTCCCTCTGACTCACCAACTCCAACTGGAACATTTTCTAATCTGAAGATTTTAGTCCTAAATAAAATGGGAATAACGTGGGCTGAGGTAATCATATTTGCTTTATTACACAGTAATAAATAATTACAATTTTTGCTTTAAAAGGGAATTAAAGACTAACTGGTTTCATTTCAATAACCCTATTATCCAAACAGTAGAATGTTCTACACTTCATTACAGAGAAGAGTAATCCTTTGGTGAAACAGGATTTTAGATCTGGTAATCCATGTTCTTTCTCAGCCTGTCCCTGTCTCTTAGCTCATTTGTATTGCTCTGGAGTCTTGAATATGATGTTCACAGTGGCAATCACCAACTATGTAGAGTTTTAAATGCCATAATGCTGGCTCCCCCGGGTTTCCTGCAGATGTTCTTAGGACAGAGCATGAAGTGGAGAGTCTTACCCTCTCCCTGTGTTCAGGCTTGTCCCCATACTCCACTGTCCTGGTATGGTTGGCTTATGAGCAGCCACAGGTATCCTTGGCACAGTGGCATTTGGTACATCTGTTTCTGTCTTTTCCTGGGCCCCTGATTTTGGAGGATATCCTTCCCTCTTCTGGTACACACCAAGCCTGAGACAGAAAATCACTTAGCAGTTGGATGGGGGGTGGCAGTGAGGCTCAAGGAGGAAAACTTAAGAACTGATGAGGCAACATTTATGTGCTCAGT
This sequence comes from Onychomys torridus, assembly GCF_903995425.1. Taxonomy (NCBI): domain Eukaryota; kingdom Metazoa; phylum Chordata; class Mammalia; order Rodentia; family Cricetidae; genus Onychomys; species Onychomys torridus. Next base: position 54,843,918 of record NC_050447.1, read on the forward strand.
ATATCCTTCACATGCCCAAGTGGTATCAGAACTAAGAAGGTGAGTACCTCATCCTGTCCTAGGCTTAGGCCACTAGCGAGTTAGGTTGCCCATCAGCATTCCCAGCTCCTTGTGGGCACTTCCTGAGCTGGGTGCTGACTCAGCTACCAGAAGCTACAGCCTTTCAGTGTGGTCCTTCATCCTCCTGCACCACCACTTGGTGCCTGAGTACAGCTTGCATGACCTGTCCACAGGCATGAAGTTCCCACGGTGATGTGGCTGAACATGGCCAGCAGAGGCTGCCAGACATTGAGTTTAATTTCCTTTCTAGGTGCTGCGTTGTGCCCCTTCATGGCCAGTCCTCGAGGAACTTTACCTCAAGTCTAACAGTATTTCCATTTCAGAAAGGTAATGAGCTTGCTTCAGTAATTCTAAGGCTATTCAGTTATTCTGAATACAGCCTCAGGTCCAGCATTAACTTTTAGGAGGGTCTGCAAGCATGAATTGTAGTTGTACTTACTCCTTACTTATTGTATTACAGATTAGATTATCAACTGAAGTGTTATACAAACCAAAGGAAATTCATCGAAGATAACTGAATTAAATATCTGAACTTGTTTACTTTGCATAAATATCTTGGATTCTCAGAGACAACCAAACTAAATATTAGAATTTATTAGTTTTGTATACATGTATTAGAGATTCCCTGATTCTCAGTGGAATACAGGCTTTTTTCTCCCCACTACCCCCCTCCTTGGTTCTTTGAGACAGGCAAGACCCTGTCTCAAAAAAACCAAGGGCAGAGGGATATAGCTTAGTTGTAGAGCACTTGCCTAGCATGTGCAAGGCCCTGGGCTTATTCTTACTTAAAAATTTGAGATATTAATCTTTATGTATATGAGTGTTTGACTGAATGTATGTCTATGTACCACATATGTACAGTGCTCAAGGAGACCAGAAAAGGGTGTCTGTCTGGTCCTCTAGGAGTGGAGTGAGAAGGTTTAAGTTGCCATGTGGGTGCTGGGTATTAAATCTCAATTCTCTGGAAGAGCAGCCAATGCTCTGAACTACTGAACCATCCCACTAGCTCCTCAGTTCATTCTTTAGTATTGCGAAAATTTTAAAGTAAGTAAATGATGGATTTCCTTTTTTTCTTAATTTATTGTATGTGTGTGGTGTTTTATGTGTGAATTCAGGGGTGTGCGGGGTAAGGACAACCTTTGGGGCTCTGTCTTTCCACTGTGGGCTCCAGGGATTGAATTCAAGTTGCCAGGCTGTGCAGCAAGCACTGTTATTCACTGAGCCATCTTGTTAGGCCTGTTTGTTTTGAGACAAAGTCTCATATAGCCCAGGTTGGCCTCAAACTAGTTATGTGCTCAGTATGTATGACCTTCAGCTTCTCAGCTGCCTCCATTTCCCATGTGCTGGGAAAACAGGTGTGGGTGGCTGAGTCTAGGAAATGAAGGATCTTTAATAAGTAATATCTGCTTCAGGCCATTGTACTATAGTGTATGTAGGCTCATGTCCTAAATAAATGTATTGCTGCTTCATCTCCCTTAAAAAAAATCAGATTTTCTTTTTTAAAAAATTAATGTGTACGAATATATGCAGGTAACTGAGGAAGTCAGAAGAGGGTATCAGATTTCCTGGAGCTGGAGTTAACAGGCAGTTGAAAGCTGCTTGACATAGGTGCTGAGAACAGAACTTGTAAGAACAGCAACTCTTAAACACTGAGTCTTATTTCCAGGCCCTCATCTCCCTCTTTTAAAATAGTTTTGGTTTTTTGTATGTATCTTGATTGTATAGTTGGGTGTGTGCATGCATGTGGGGGCCAAAGAACAATTTGAGAATCAGTTCACTCCTTCCACCACGTGGGTTTGGGGAGTGGAATTCAGGTCATCAGGGTTCTCTGGCCCATCATCTCCCTTTTTAGACAATATCATTAAATAAGTATGTGCAAGAAAGTCAAGGATGGGAAATTTTTGAGTTGGATCAGACTATAAAGACTGTATTGTATAGAATAGTTTCATTTGTGAAGGCAAGTGCAGGCATTTTTCTCCCATTATCAAAGGCAGGATAGGCACCCTGACTCTGCTAGCATTTCAACACAGCACCCCTTGGCCTTTTGGAGCCAAATCCATCTGCCTTTCTCCCTAACCCTCTGTAACATCTGGTGCACTTAGTTTAAGCTTCTGACTTTGAAAACAAGAGATTAGTCCATATTGAAGAAATTGTACTTTCCATACAGGCCAGTGAACGTTCTGCAGAAGATGAGGCTTCTAGACCTTTCCTCTAACCCAGCAATTGATGAGAGCCAGCTGTGCCTCATAGCATATCTGCCCAGGTAATCCCTTAAATTTTGCCTGTTAAAGATCTTTTTTTGTTTTGTTTTGTTTTTTCAAGACAGGGTTTCTCTGTCCTGGAACTCACTTCGTAGCCCAAGCTGGGCACCACCAACCAAAACATATCATTTATACTGAATGAATTGTCATATGTTAAATACACCTTTTGAATAGATACAAAATGTAGTTCCTAAACTGGGCAAGTCCCTTGGGGAATTTCAACTTGAACTCATCTGGAGAATGTACTTGACCCCATTTGCCATGTGGACTAGGTACCAGATAATCTGTAGCTGCAAACTTCGTCCTGGTGGTGATACCTACATCTCTGTTAATCTTGGGGGAATGAGACTTCTTTTGAGACCCACTTAGCACCTGATAGAATAGGAGGCACTCCATAATCTTAGAGGCCTGTGTGGGAACACAAGTCACAGTGTCAACCTTCCTTCTAGACCTTGTGTTTTTCAACAGGATGGAAACCCAAGGTGGAGGGAAAGACTTGCTAGTCTAGTTTAGTAGATGCCCTGTGTAATCAAATCTAACATTTTAATTTCAGATTAGAACACCTACTCATTTCTGACATTGGACTTTCGTCTATACATTTCCCAGATGCTGGAATTGGTAAATAAGATTAGTAATGTGCCTCCCTCCTATGTTAGCTGTTTCTTTTCACTCCTACTGTGCAATTTCATTTTTATTGTTCTAGGGTGCAAAACATCCATGTTCCCGTCCTTGCAGTACCTCGTAGTCAATGACAACCAAATATCAGAAGTAAGAGCTGCCTCAGTGTGCCGGGCACCATACTGCTTGTCTTCACTTGCACACGAAGCTTGAAGGTTCTGTCAAAAAAGTTAAACTAGGGGCTTGGAGAGATGACTCTCGGTGGTTAAGAGCACTGGCTGCTCTTGCAGTGGACTCAGGTTCAATTCCCAGCACCCAGATGGCTACTCACAACTGTTTGTAACTCCAGTTCCAGGAGATCCAATGCCACCTTCTGGCCTTCTTGCTCACTGCACACATGTGCACAGACAGACATGCAGGCAAAACATCCATACACATAAAACAAATCTTAGAAAACATTAAATCAAAAGCAAATGCTTCCTCATAGTAAAACTTTTTAGGGTTAGAGTTCTTTTATTTACACAGATGTAAAATGTCATTAAGTTGACATGGGTGAGGTGTTGGTGACCAGTGCACCTTATACCTCAGATGAGAGCTAGGCAATTTTACTTTTATGTGCTAGGCCAAGTAATCTGAAATGTGTCCTGATACATGATGCTTTTATTTCTTTTGTTGCTTCAGTGGTCATTTATCAATGAGCTAGATAAATTACAGAGCCTACAGGCTCTGTCCTGTACTAGAAACCCCTTGACTGAAGGAGACAAAGCAGAGGAGATCATCATTGCCAAGATCGGTCAGCTGAAGACCCTGAACAGGTGTCAGGTGAGCACATGACCCTAACCATGCCCTTTGGTTTCTTTCTGGAGAGGAAGTCTAAGTGTTACCTCTACTGGCCTCAACTTCTGAACTCAGCTTTCTTTCCACTTCAGCCATCAGAGTACGTAGGACTGTAAGTGTGTCATAGCACTAGGTTTTAAATTTTTTTCTAAGACTAGAAAACAATAAAAACTGTAAAAGTAAATTACATTTGAATATTATAAAGTGATGACCATGTGCATTTTGTTTATTGAGATTCTTTGCCCTTAGAGGGAAGAGGGTTATACTTAGGTCAGCACTAGATCAGTGTTATTTTGCTGCCTGAACAGTGGTCATTTAAGGAGCAGTGGGGGAGTGTTAGGCACTTTATCATGTGTCCTTGGAAAGAACACAGGACCAGAGCATGTCTCTTCTCTCCTTGTTCCTCCCAAGAGTGAGGCTTTGAGGCCTAGGCACACTCTGAAGTTTCCTAAAGGAAGCAAGCTGTTCTAGCTGATACCAAGAGAGGTGAGCCCAGGTACCTGGTGCAGATATTATCATGATGGAAATTATAAAATGGGGGGTGGAATGTTAGAGATGATGGCTCAGTGGTTAAGAGCATTTGTTGGCAGAAGTTTGTTTTCACCTTCCACCATATGGATCTCAAGGATTGAATGAGAGTCATTAGGCTTTAAGGCAGCAAGTGATTAAACTGCTAAGCCATCTTGCTGGCCCTGGATATTAGTTCTATAGAAGAATGCAAGTTCTTGGCAACGCAAATTAAGTTTTCAGGGTTATGTAATGGCTTGTCTTTTTTAAATTAAAATTTGGTTTCTATTTTGTTTTTGAGACTAATAGTCGCTCACCCAAGCTGACTTTGAACTCCATGCAGTTCTGCATTAGCTCTCTTTAAAGTGCTAGATTACTGGTAGGAACCACCATATCCAGTTTGGACTTCTTAAGTAAACTTGTGAGTTGTGTTGGAAAAGGAAGGTGCAGGGATGGTTGGGGGATTTAACTCAGTGTAGAGGGCAAAAATTGTATTGTCTCTGCTTGAGCACCAGAAGGAGGACTGGGTAAAACCATGAGCAGCTCACTGGAAGATGACACATTTCTATTTCACATGAACACAGATTCTTCCAGAGGAAAGGCGTGGAGCTGAGCTTGATTACCGAAAAACCTTTGGAAATGAATGGAAAAAGGCTGGTGGACATCCAGATCCCGACAAAAACAGGCCAAATGCAGAGTTTCTTTCGGCCCATCCTAGATACCAGCTTCTCTGCTGCAGTACGTCCAGGTAGCCCGTGGGGAATCCAGCCAGAACAGGGCCCTGATGTAGTAGTTCAGGAAGGCTCAGTGTTTTGTCCTTTCTGATTTGGGGGATCTGTTTCCTTTTTATGTGGGCACTTTCCTGGCACCACATCAGCGAGTTGAAAACAGATGGTAAACTGGCAGTGTCAACATGTGTTCCCCCAGAGACCTACACTTTCTGGTGGTGGGTAACTCCTTGCAAAGGTTGGCAGTACTCCAGGTCATCTCAAGTGCTGGTGTTTTTTTTGTAATGCTCCCAGCATGGCAAGTTTGCACATAAATTGTATTGTTCTTCCCAAGTCCCATCCTAAAGTCTTGTCCTATGTTGTTTGGCACTTGGTGTTCACAGTGGTTCCTTTAGCATGCTAGCTGGCCTCAGGCATTGGAGCAAAGGATTGGGCATTATGTTCCAATGTACTTTTCACTTTGTTTTGACTTCATCATTTCATCAATTCCATGGTTCACATTTAGGCCATTTTTCTTTTGACATATTTCCAGTGTAAGCAGCTCACTGCATAAATGCTTCAGCTAGAACATTATCTCAGGAAGACAAGCTGCCTGTGGGAATTGCTTTCAAATTACTCCATTAGCTGGCCCAATTTCCTGGCTGCTCTAGGTAAATTCTGAGTCACTTGAGTGGGGAAAGGAAAGTTCTAAGCAGCCTGCAGATGCATGCAGTTCAGCTTCTCATTGCCAAGTGTGTACAGAGAAACCAGTACCACTTGATAAAGTGCAGCAGGGAAGGACAGTAGTTCAGCCTTTTCTGCAGTTTCACTTACCTTTAGTCCACCTCAACCTAAACATTAAATAGAGAATTCCAGAATCCAAAACTTCATCGCCTTAATTGCATACCGTTTCTAAGTGGTATGATGTCCAAGACTGCCTCTGCCTAGCATTCCATGCTACATGTGCTGCCTGCCCTGAGTCATTCAGTGACTGAGTATATAGACCACCAAGGTGTCGTAGTGCTTGTGACAAGAAAATAGCCCCAAACACAGATGAATACAGTGCCATGGTTCTTAAAATCCAAAGAGAAGCTGTGAAATGGAATTACTGAGGCTTGAAAGTACAGAAAGATATTCTGAAAGAGCAGGTTCGCAGAACTTCCATCACAGCACATTGGTGTGGTTGTTAGTCTCCTACAGTGTATAATCACAGGATCACAGGTATGTGGTACTTAAAGACCTAGGAAAAGGGTCTATCTGCTGCTATTAAGCTCAGATCTCCACTGAAGTCCTAGGATGTGTCCCCACAGACAAGGAAAGCTGCTGCTTGTGTTGCAGGGACAGGAACTGGTCTGCAGCAGGACTAAACACTTGACTGGTTAAAACCTGATGGGGTCCTATGACCTCTGTCCAGATCATACCTAGTTTCTCTCAGGACCCTGAAGGAAAGAGCATTTTCAAAACTGAAACCAAGTTAAAAGTTGGAAGGTTTTGAAAGCATGAGGAGCTTAGTCAGGCTACTGTTAGAACAGGCTACTGTTAGAACGAGCATGGAACATACAGCCACAGAGATGATCTTCCTTGGGAGTGGTTATTGTTTACCTCTCCTAACAACCCAACAAGCAGTTAGTTCTGCAGGAGGAAGCTAATTGATCAGTGATGCTGGGTTGATCCTGGGAGAGGATCTGTTTACACTAACATTGTTTCCTTACTGTGGTCTCTAGCTTCTTTTTCATCCCTTTTTATTTCTTAAACAGAATATGGTGCGCCTGAAGATGAGGAACTCAAAACACAGCAGCCATTCATGCTCAGAAATCAGCTACTAAGTAAGTAAGAATCCTTTCACACACATGCTTTGTACCGGGGTCTTGGGTATGAAGCAAGTGGTGATGTTTGACAGGGATGAAGTGTGTTTCTCCTAGGGCAGTGGTTCTCAATCTTCCTAATGCTGCAGCCCATTAATACAGTTATGGTGACTCCCAACCATAAAATTATTTTCATTGCTACTTCATAACTAAAATTTGGTACTGTTATGAATCATAATGTTAGTAACTATTATGCTGTTGACTCTCTGAATAGCCTTCTAGGTGTAGGAGAGAGTGGAATAGTAAACCACGCTGTAATGTGGAATCCTGCACTGTATCCTCCATGCAGAACCCTAGCTAAACTGTCAGGAAGTAGTATGGAGGGGAAGAAAGGGTGATAGAATTCTGGGTCGCCTGTTTGAGACATGATCTTGTTATATAAATCCAGGCTGCCTTGTACTCATTAGCCTCCGCTATGCCTTCCCCAGTTCTGGGACTATGATATTTTTTTTTTTTTTTTGTTTGTTTGTTTGTTTGTTTTGAGACAAGGTCTCATAGCTGGAATGTGTTGTCTAGGCTGGACTTGAATTTGTGACAGTCCTACCACAGCCTTTCAAGATGGGATTATAGCTTGGAATTACAGGTGTGCACCACCACACCTAGCTTTATGGAAATATTAATAGAAATTTTTAACATCATTAAGGCCCATTTATGAGGATTGAACCAAGTTGTGCCAAACTGCTACGTTATCTAGCAATCTCCTGCACGTTTTTAACTTATTGGTGCTAGTAATCACACTGAGGCCTTGTGTATACAAAGTATGTGCTCTACCTCAGAGGCACAGTCCCAGTTCTACATGCATGCATGCTATAAATCCCTGCTATGATGGTTAGTAATTTTTTCCCTTTTTCCTTAAAGCACTGAAGATAAAATGCTCAAACCAAGTTGAACAGAAAGTATTAGAAAAGCAGTTGCCAGGTAAGAGCATGCCCATTTCTCTCTCTCTCTCTCTCTCTCTCTCTCTCTCTCTCTCTCTCTCTCTCTCAGACAGGGTCTTATTATGTTACTCTGGCTGGCCTTGAACTCACATACCTGCCTCCCATGTGCCTGAGTAAAAGGCATTCGCCACTACACCTGTGCCATGTGATAGTGTGTCCAGCCACAAGTGTGAGGACTTGACTTGAATGGAATGCTTAGCCCCTTAAAGGAATTACTTCCCATGCCCATGTGTTTAAGATTCTCTTGGGCTTTTCTTATCTAGAGATGATTTCCTGATCAGGGGAGAAGTCAGTGCTATTTTTATTTTTTTTTTTTATTTTTTAAGGTTTATTTTTTATGTATACAGTGTTCTATCATCTGCACATATTCCTGCAGGCCAGAAGAGGGCACCAGATCTCATTACAGATGGTTGTGAACCACCATGTGGTTGCTGAGAATTGAACTCACGACCTTTCAAAGAGCAAGCAGTGCTCTTAACCTCTGAGCCATCTCTCCAGCCCCAGTCAGTGCTTTTATACAACTTGGGGAGAAAGAAATTTTTTTCAAAATCCTCTAAAAAACATTTGTACTACTGGAACTAATTTAATATTAAGAAAATAAATGCTTTTGGATAAATATAATCGAACTTAGACTTGCACTCAGAAGAATCAGTCTATTTTTTTTTTTTTTAGCATGACACAATTCTATAAATTCTCAAGATTAACTTGAGTCAAAGCTAAATGCTGGTGGGTTAGATTTAAAGCACTTGAAGAAATGGAAACATATGCATCTGACTGACTCCAGTAAATATATTTCCCTATTTGCCTACCGTAAGTGCTGTAAATTTATTGATTTTACATCCGTGTTCATTAGACAAAAGCTTGCCCATGATACCATAGTTCATGCAAGGCTAGTTGCACCCAGAAGAGTATTTTCCTGAATAACCATCCATTTAGGGCCAATTTCTCCTGTGGTTTTTTTTTTTTTTTAGCAATTCAATTTCTATTACTGATACGTAATATATGATGACAAATTAACAGTGTGTATTAATGTATTAACTTTCTTCTTGTTGCTCAGAAAAAATACTCAAGCTAAGCAATGTAAGGACAGGTGCGCTGTTCATGGCAGGAAAGACTGGTGGGAATGGGGCAGTAGTCACATTATGTCCATACTATGGAAGCAAAGCTATGCTGACAACTCAACCTGCTTTCTCCCCTTCCCATCCTTATTCAGTCTGGGACCCAGCCTAGTCCTCTCTAGATGCAACAAGTTTGATCAGGCACATTCAAGGTAGTACGGCTGTCGAATTGGGTCACAAACAGGAAAAGGCTAGTTTTATTCTAAAATAGAGAAGATTTATTATCACAAGTTGCATAAAAACACAGCTTTCATAAAAAAACAATTTTTATAGAAAAATAATTGTCTACATTGTGATATTTGTGGGACACCAAACTATTGCTGTACTTTCAGCTAAAGCTTCAGAGAAACTAATATCCTTAATCAAAATATCCACTATGTATCACAACCTGTCTTTGGAAAGAAGTTCCTAGTGTGTTCTGAATAGACCAGAGCATTTGTTTTTGAGTTACCTTCCCATACCTGGTAGTCATGTGTGTGCACATCCTGATGGTGACTGGATGCTCATGCTGGGGGAGACCTCATCCACCACTTAAGTCTATGCTCTCTTCTAGAGGGAAAATAAGGCTGAGAGGTGTCCTCAAGGCCCCACTCATGGGATCTTCAGCAACCCATTAGGAAGTTATCACAAAGGCCTATATTTTTCCTCCTCTGTGAAATGATTATTTCTGGTTACTCAGATTGAGGAAGAAATAGTAAATGCTGCTGAAATGGTATGACACCTCACTGTCAAGACCACTTGGGTTAAACATTGGCTCCATTTCCCAAAAGAATCAACTGGTCAAATGACTCAAGCTTTTGTCACTTAGTGTCTTAGGTAAACTGATGCTAAGAAACAACAGATCATGGCTGCCTCACCTGAGCTGTTTGTACATAGTCATCATTTGAGAGAAATGGATTTTCCTTTTCTTTGATAGATTCCATGACAATTCAAAAGGTAAAGGGACTGCTGTCACGTCTTTTCAAAGTTCCTGTGTCAGAACTTCTGTTGTCCTATGAAAGTCCCAAGGTAAGTTGCTAAGCAAAAACACAAAGCTATGCTAAGCTTAGTTCACCATAGTACCATGAGCCATACATAACAGATTCTAAATGGAGGCAGCATTTTGACTCTTCAAGCTACCTGCCATTGGAGGGCGGCATGTATAATACGCTTTATCAGATGTCTTACTCACTCTTCCCCATTCTGTTCTAATTTTAGATGCCGGGCAGAGAAATTGAACTAGAAAATGACCTACAGTCATTACAGTTTTACTCTGTGGAGAATGGAGATTGTCTACTAGTGCGATGGTAACAGTCCAACCGTAAGAGTTTAGCGACTAGAATGTTGTACACACCAGAAACAAAAACTTCACCCTCACAAAGGATGTATGTTTTGCTGGGAAAGGACCATTTGGTTGTATATTAATAGAATAATAAAGGCTTTGATTACTAGTGATTTTTCTACTCCTTCTGCTTTCTTAGCTTACTGCATTCCAATATGTGAAGATGTAACTATGAAGTAAACACAATACTCTAAATCTGAGTGGAGTTAACATCTGCTGAGGGCTACTTAACTATTAAAAAAGTTTACTACAGTGATTTGGCTGGTCATTCTGAGAAATGTCCCTTAAACTGAGGAAACTCATCTTCTACTCTGTACAACATACTTTCCCCTACATTATACTGAACCTATCTTCCATAGATTACCACCTCCTCAAGCTTAGGTAAACATCAGGCAAGGCAGAGTGCCTTCCCTACTTCCCTGTGACACTGAACCCTGAGGTGTTTACTTTTACTCATACTCACAAAACAGTTTAGTGAGAGTAAGCTGAGACATTCAGGATTTACATTAAATGGTAAAGAAAACATGGTACATCTGTAAATAAACATCTTTAAAAGCAAGATTCCAAACTTCAGGTTACAGTATTTCCTTTTCAAGGCCAGTTTGCCCATGTCAGAGATCCACAAACTGGTATTTCCAGCAACCCAGACTTTGGTATATGTGGCCCCAGGGCCACAGAGCATCTTTGTATGTTCTTTCTGGCCTAATTAAGCTATACAGAGCTATTTTATCATCCTGATTGAGATTCAAATGGAGTTATTACAACTTTCTGAATTTGGCCAGGTTTAACAAAAAATGGTAATGATGAATTACTAATTAGTAACAGTGATCAGGAGTTAGTAATATTTTTATAACATAATTTGGTATTAAATAATCTTCCAATTTACAAATAAAAACTTACACTACAGTATCAGTTGATTCATTAATGCCTGTGCAAATACTAGTCATATCAAACTACTTATAGTTCAATACCAGCCACGAGGTCTCCTCAGACTTACAGTTCCTGATCTTTGAGGATCACTACACTTTTGCTTCACACTGACAAGGATCCCCACACAGTTCCTTCAGTTCCCACAGTCTGCTTAGCTCTTGTGGTAAATACTGAGGAGAAGACAGCATTCCTGTCTCACAGGTTTTCTCACACAGCCACAGGCTGTCCTGTTAAGAAACAAAATAGAAGACAGAATCAGGAAACTACATGTGAGACATTTCATTGTACTCTACCGATACCAACTCATGAATTTTGGGGTGGGGATGACTCCTAAATTTGGGAAAGCACCACAACCTCATAGTCCTGGGGCTATGAACATAGAAACTACAGTGTAAAGATTAATAGTCACCAAATGCCACACTACCTCATAAATATGCACAATTACTATGTTGTCAGTTAAAATAAATACATTAAGATTCTCAGAAGAGTCAGCACATGAAATTCTATAAAAAGTACAGAGAGCACAGATGAATACTTTCAGATTCTCCTTTAGAGAGAGGTCATAAAGCAATGGCAGCACTTCTCTGATAGGATGCCTGCAACTCTTTGTAAATCACCCCATTTAAGTATCAAATGCTATGAGAGCACTATGCTGTAAGAATAGGCACGTCCAAGACTTCTGACCTGAGTCCCAAGTACCACACTGCTCAGCATAACAACACACACGTGAAGAAACACATATAAGAGAACATAAATCCTAGCTAAAATCTGTAGCTAGAGACCTCTCCAGCCCCCACCAAGCCAGAGTGATATACACAGCAAAAATCTGAAAATCTTTTTAAACCATGACAATTCTGATGGGCATAGGAGCTGCTGGAACTACCATGTGTCTGGAGGGTACCTGGTAATCCCTGTTTCTCAAAAACACCTAGAATGAGGGGTTCACCAGTGACAGCATAGTGGGCCCCATGCCTTGGGGACATGGAAGAAAACAAAGCTTTCTATCCAAGAAACTGTTCAGCTCCAGAAGATCCAAACCAGCAATGTTAAGTATTTAAAAGTGACAGTGCCCCAGAAGGTAAGACAAAGTGACTAGCTATCCTCTGTATGACTGTTACAAGCCAGGGTCACAATAAAGGATCTCAACACGTCAACAAACTCCACAAACAGTCTTTGGAAACTACAGATCACAACATTCAGATTCGCTGAGAGTATGATGCAGCAGCAGGACTCAGGCTGAGCTGACTGTGTATGTATTCCTGTTTCCAAATAAGCAAGTGTGACTGTGTGGCTCTGAATGGCAAGCATTGCATGTCCTGCTCTCTGTACCTTCCACAGCCAGAGTAGAAGGTGCAAGAATCCAGAAGTCAATACAACAAATAAGGCAGAAGCCTGTTCCTCCTGTCCCCAAGTTTCTTACCTTCAATTTTGGTCTTACATACACATTTCCCTGCCCTGGCTCCATACAAATAAAATACTAGGAAAAGTCTGCTGTCAGGAGTTGAGAGGTCTCACAGTCATGGACCAGAAACTCAAGTCAACAGATTCTACACTGTAAAACTACAAGGAATTTCTGATCAAACCTAAAGACCTAATTCTTTTTTGTGAGTAAGGAACGTTCATTCATAGCATTTCCTTTTGGTTTAAACTTAGACAACTGCTCTGAGTAGTAATAAGGTACCGTGTTGGAGCTTAAGAGCACAGCTGGGATGCCAGAAGGCTTTCATTTCTTATGCCTAGGGTTGGATGTACAGTATGTAAGTTCACCTACATACCTCCAAGAGCCCTGAAGCCAGCAACCCCATACTTGCTTACCTGGTGTCTTTTAGGGCCTATGGCTGCCATCCAAATGCCCATGCTGACATCTTCACCCTACTCATGATCAAATGCAAACTTTTTAAGTTTTTGTAAAGACAAGGCCATATGTAGATTAAGTAATCCAGATGTACAAGAGCAAGCTAGAGATGGGAAACAGGAAGTATGCAACGAACTGACAAGTCTGAAGTGTGCTGTGGATCTAATAGCTGGGCACACTTGCTCCCCAACACTATAACCAGGTCAGGGGGAAGAAAGCACTTCTTTAGCTTCTTCCTTATAACAGAAGTATTTACATTTCTCCAGAGAATATACTTTGCAAATGAAGAACAGTGTAAACAGGCTCAAGTAAGATACAGGAATAGACATCGTGGCTAGAGTCTGAGAGGTGGCAGGAATACATCCCTGACCTTTAGGGAATGACTCCTGCAGAGAAACCACAATCATGGTAAGCTGGCTCTGCTTCAGGGCTATCTCAAGGACATTGGACTGGATGAGTGATCTTGTTACCTGATAGGTCTTTAACCTTCCGGAGTTGCCTGCCAGCCAGTCAACGATATCCTTGGAGATCACGTACCCTGACCCACATGCAAAGGCAGGGTAGGCTGGGCTGGGGTATTCCAGCTCCTGCCACTTTCCAGTTCTGTCCACTGCCCAATTCAATCTGAAACTGAGATGTTACAAAGGTGATGGCTAGCCACGTCCTTCTACTGGATTGATCACTACAAAGGGACTGGCTTGTAAAGCAGGGAAAAATTCTTGCAACTAAGGAAAGGAATTATTTACCGAATGGTACTTTATATATATTAGTTAGGTAAGCTCTCAGTTTCTTAATGGAAGCTAATAGAAGCCCACCCCGTGTTTCAGTATATATTCAAATGAAACCAAACCCACCAAATCACTAATCCTGCAGTGATTCCTAAAGTAGCAAAGACAATGGCTATGGAGATGTATCATGCATGATTCTGACAAAAAAACATACAACAGCTTCAGAGGACCATGCACTTCTAAAATCACATCTTTGACTCTTGGCTAATAAGCCTGAGATTTTTGACAGCAAACTAATCTAAAACAGTTTAACTAATAAGAAAGTTCATACCATTTTTCTTGTGGAAAAATAACTTGCACACTTCATTCTAAATTAATTACACTTAGGTACACTGCAAGTCAATGGTTGTCCATGTTTCACTTACTTTCCCCACCAAAAATTAGGCCCATCTAGATTCTTCTGAGCAATTCGATTAAACACAGCTTCTAAGTCTATGTAACAGTCGTCATCTGTCTTCAGCAGCAAACTGAAGCTGGTGGTTTCCACAGTCCTGTTGACAGAAAAGGAGACGTGCAAGCAAGCACAACCCTGGAAGGATGTGCACTGTCTGTACAGCTGTGCACTTTCAGTGTCTTATCCTGCACCCAGAACACTATCCCTGTGACCATCCACTGTGGCTGGTCCTTACCTGACCAGCTGGCATAACAGAGAAGAATGAGAAGAAAGTCTGACTGAAGTAGAATTTCCATTGTAACAAGTGCTTCCCAGTCATCTTCCATGTCTGCTACCAGACCTACCTATCACCTGTACCTTGCCCCATGTGTGCCTAGTTGTAAAGCCCAAGATCATGGTATCAGACCCAAAGCTCTCATCTACAACACCGTGGAACACGGTGTGTTATGAAACAGGCCAGGTGTGGTGGGAAGCAGAGAAAGGTGGAGCTCTGTGAGTTCTAGGCCAGCCAAGAGATACTCAGTGAGATTGTCTCAAAACTTTTTTTTTTTTAAATAACTATATTATGGGTTAAAACATGACTTATAACATGCAAACATATTTTTCTTTGGAACCAATTTCCAGCATTTAAGTTATTATAAACAACCTCTGGAGGAACAGGAAGGTGACTTACTTTATTTCTCTAGACACCAAAACTTCATGGCCTCAAACAGGGCAAAATTAGTTCCCTACCTCACTGTCAATCTCTGCAGGTCTGTTTTTAAGTACAGACTTGTCAAGGGACCAGCTAGAATTTACTATGTAGTTCAAGCTGGCCTCAAACTCACAAAATCTACCTGCCTCTGCCTCTGGACTGATGGGCTTAAAGGTGTGTACCACCAAACTCAGCCTTTTAAGTGATTTTCAACAGTATAACAGACATATGGTATTTGCCAATCAGAAATAAACTTTTGTTATAAAGACATTTAGGTCACTGGTGATTCTCAGTAAATAAGGCCAAATAATTAAGCACTGACTTAAAATGTATAAGGTACAACTAATAATATTCTCCTATTAGAAGAACACTGTCCTCCCTTCCATCCCCCATGTTTCCCTCCCTCCACACAAAGCATGCTGAAAAATAGAAGGTGGAGGGTGATGTGGGCTAGGAGGAGGCAGGTCTGAAAACAGCCTTGATGAAGCCAGTAACAGCACTACAGGGAAGTGAGGAGGGAAACAGAAAACAATGGGAGAGGTATGTAAGGAACAGGATATGGAAAACAAAATGATGTTAGAAATCCTAGTGCCCTACCCCATCTAAGTCCTGATTTCCCCTTCCTGAAACTCCTCATAGTGGCCTTATCTATACTTGGAACTCTAAGTAATGGGCTCCTTTTTTTTTCCTCTCCCTTTTTGAGCAAGGTTTCTCTGTATAGCCCTAGAACTTGATAAATGCCTGCCTTTGCCTCCCAGGTGCTGGGATTAAAGGTGTACCACCACAGCCCAGCTGTGACAGGCTCCTTAAATATTGCTGTCTAAATGCAGTCCTGGTATTTCAGACTTGTCTGCCTTCCATCCACAGATGACTCCAAAATAATAATTAGGAAATGTTAGGAATGTTCCACAAACTAACTGGACAATCTAGAGATCATGACCCCAAAAAAACATAACTACAGTGCCCTTGTGAACTTCCCACCTGAGAAGGGACATGAAGAAAGAGATCTGGTAGGCCTTTCCAAGAAATAAGCCCTTGATAAGGCTTCAAAAAATAAGGCAAAGTTGTGAAATCCCAGGTCAGGCATTGGTGAGACAGGCAGACAACTCCAGGGAGTTAGTACCTCAGTCATATGAGAGCAAGGTGCACCTCAGCAAGTCAGCACAGCCCCAAGTAACTACCAACTATGCATGTTAAAGATTCTAACATACTGTCACAAATTTAGAGTGCAACCAACAGTCACTGGACGTTCTAGGAAGTTAGGAGAGTTAATTTCACTGAACAGCTATAAAAGTTTGTAAATCAGACAAGTATTTGTTGGCTTTCAGAATCTACCATGCTGTGAAAAGCTAGCCTTAAACTTCTAGGCTCAAAAGAGCCTCTGTCTCAGCTTCTGTGTAGCTGGGACAAAATTCATGCACCACTGTATCTATCCCAATGCAAGGAGTTTGGAAATTGATAGAGTAGAGAGACTGGCTATTTAAAGGTGGATATTTAGTTGCACAGAATTCAGATTAGTAACTTAGTGTGAATATAATTAGGGAACTGGAGTGTATAGGTAGAAACAAAACTAAAAAGGATCATTTCTAGACCCACTGATTTCATCCAATGCTAGGCTGAGACACCCAAAGTGTGTAGGAATGACTCTAAGGGAATTAATTTTTGTTTATTGTTTTTGACCACTTAATGCCATTCACACTGTGGATCTGTTCATCCAAATAAGAAAGCAACAGCACATTAGACATTGTCTTTAAAATGCCAGGAGGTGCTGAAGAGTTGGCTCGGGAATCAGGACTAAGTACTGCTCTTCCAGAGGACCCATGTAGGACCCATTTGGTTCCTGATACCCATGTAGGGCAGCTTCAACTGCTTGTAACCCCAGTTCCAGAGATTTGATGCCTTCTTCTGGCCTCCAAAGGCACCCACACTCACAAAGCAGACACACAGACACAAACATGAGTCATTTTTTAAAAACCTTAAAATTAAAAAGAAATTGTTTTTAAAGGATGTGACGTAACAGGTCACATCCCAGAGGATGAGTCTTTTGAATTTTGAAATTTCAGTGGTTTGATGTTTCCACATCAAAATAACAACAAAGCAAATTTTCGCTACCCAATATCTGCATAACCTACCATCTATAGAAGTCCAGTAATTTTGCAGGAACATTCCGGTAAGTATCCACAACATCCACGAAGACAATGTCGTCATAGACGCTGCTCTCCTCCTGCAGTAAGGCATCTTCCACTCGCAAATCCCGTATGTGGTCTGAGAGTCTCTGGGGCCGCGAATGGAGGCTTCGTAACAGTGCATCTCCCTCTGAAAAGGAAATGCTGACTGCTGGAGAAAAACACTACTGCATGCTCAGGACCTAGAACTTGACAGTGGGGCCGAGTTACAGCTCAGTGAAGCCTACTTGTGACATGACATTAGAGATATTACCTTACTTGGGCACCACAATGTTCTCTGCAGCACTGTTTGCTATGCTGGGAAACAACAAAATTGGAACCAACAGAAAGAGTCCAACTATGCTTTACTTGCATACGAGACCAGCCTGGTCTACAGAGCTAGTCCAGGACAGGCTCCAAAGCTACAGAGAAACCCTGTCTCAAAAAACAAACAAACAAAAAAAGTGAGTTTTTTGGCTTTGTTTTAGAGATATGGTGTTGCCACATAGCCCAGGATGGTTTTGAAATCATAATTTTCCTAGTCTCCTAAATCAGTATTTCAGGCATACTACTTTGTTCCTGCTCAATAAGGAACTTTCAACTTGAAAAGATGACCTTTCACAGCATATTATAAAAAAAGGTTAGCAACACTGAGTTTGCTTTTACACTAGCCAACTTACCCTGAACAGTGTAGATAAAGCCACCTGCGACTCCCTCCACACCCTCCATGAATTCATGAGGCAATGCCCCTTCTCCAGCCTGAAAGGAATGAGAACAGAAGTGCTCAGGCATTTTCATGACTAACAGTGAATGTATTACAATGCAGAGCTGGACCAGCAGATGCCCAAGGTGCCTACCCTACAGCAGATACTGATGCCATGCGTTCCTTTTACTTTCTTTTTTTGTTGTTGTTTTTGTTTTTCAAGACAAGAGTTTCTTTGTGTAGCCTTGGCTGCCCTTGAATTCACAGAAATATGCCTGTCTCTGCCTCCTGAGTGCTGGGATTAAGGGCATGCACCACAACCACCTGGCCTGCTTTATTTCTTTATTTTTACTTCATGTGCATGGATATTTTGTATGCATGTGTAGTACAGTGCCACAGGTCAAAGAAGAGCATCAGACCATGAGGCTGGAGCCACTCTGTGGGCACTAGGAACCCAGCATAGGGCCTCTGGAAGAATGGTGCAGTGGACCGAGTAAGAATGCACTCGCCCATAGGCTCATATATTTGAATATTTGGTTCCCAGTCGGTGGGACTGTTGGAAAGGGTTAGGAGGTGTGGTCTCATTGGAGGAGATGTTACTGGGGTGGGCTTTGAAATTTCAAAAAGCCATTTCCAGTTAGCTCTCTGCTTCGAGCTTATGGATCAAGTTGCAAGCTCTCAACTACTGTTTCAGTACCAAGCTAGCATGCCTGCGTGCTGCCAGGCTCCATACTATGGTGGTCATGGACTCTGACGACTTGGAACCATGAGCCCAAAATTAAATACTTTCTTTTATAAGATGCCTTGGTCTTGCCTTATCATGGCAACAGAAAAATAATGAAGATAAGCAGCCAGCACTCTTAAACACTAAGCCACCTTTCCAGCCCTTATGCCATGGATTTAAAGCATCAGGATGACTCTGGCCCAGTGCTCAAAATTCCCACTTAGAGATAAATAAATGTTCTTACACTCACAACCACAATAGTACAAAACTCAACATAGTTAATAGCATTTTAAAAACATTAAAGAGGGGCTGGAGAGATGGCTCAGTGGTTAAGAGCACTGCTTGCTCTTCCAGAGGTCCTGAGTTCAATTCCCAGCAACCACATGGTGGCTCACAACCATCTGTAATGAGATCAGGTGTCCTCTTCAGGCTTGCAAGGACACATGCAGGCAGAACACTGTATATGTAATAAATAAATAAATCTTTAATTAAAAAAAAACTTATAAAAACATTAAAGAATTATCACTTTTGTTTTTCCACAAAAATTTTCATGAATTTGACAAGATCCTTGTGCACCTGAGAATTCAGGGGCCATGCAGAGAAAAGCTTTTTTTTTTTTGGAGCTGAGGATCAAATCCAGGGCCTTGTGCTTGCTAGGCAAGTGCTCTACCACTGAGCTAAATCCCAACCCCCTTTTTAAAAAAGATTTATTATGTATACAACATTCTGCCTCCATGTATGCAGACCAGAAGAGGGCACCAGATCTCATTATAAATGGCTGTGAGCCACCATGTGGTTGCTGGAAATTGAACTCAGAACCTCTGGAAGAGTATAGATGGTATTCTTAACCTCTGAGCCATCTCTCCAGCCCGAGAAAAGCTTCTTTAAGTCATCATTCGTTCCCAACCTGATGAGGTGGTACACACCCTTAATTCCACCACTCGGGAGGCAAAGGCAAGTGGATCTGAGTTTGAGGCCAGCCTGGTCTACAGGAGTTCCAGGATAGCCAGGGCTACACACAGAAACCCTGTATCAAAAACCAGACAAACATCATCATCTGTTCCCAACAAATCAGATGTAGACCAACTTCCTACTGCTGTTGAAGACCTAGAACTTAACTATCACCAGCCAACAACAGTCCTGCCTCTTAGACTAGAAATACTTTTCATCAGTATGCTGTGCTCCAACATGTCTGCCTTCCACAGCTTTCCCCTAGCTGCTGGGGCTGAAGCTGACTACCAAAAGCAGCCATCTGTCCTTTCACAGCATTTCTTACACGGACTTCTCTTGTCAGACGAAATACTACGTGGCTACTTTCTTTAAGCAGATCTCAGTAGAAAAAGATTCTACACAGCACCATTTTAAGGCTTCTAAAGAGTATTCTGAGATCACTGTGGATAACATGGATAACATTAATATTTAAAATACAGTTTGTAGCTGAATGTTTTAGAGTTCAACTCTGGTTCCATAATTGTGGTATACTTAAAAAACAAAACAGAACAAAAACAACTGTAATATGTTCTTGTTTTGACTTGTTTAGAACTTAACAATATTCTAATACTGATTGTGTTCTTGTTTGATTTCTGTTGTTGTGATAAACACTCAGACCAAAAGCAACTTCCATGAGGAAAGTATTTATTGGCTTATACTTCCAGGTCACATCCATTGTTGAGGGAAGTCAGGGCAGGAACTAAAGCATGCACTTAGAGGCAGTCTGCTAACTAGTCCATGCAGCATTCCCTCTAACCAGAAACTGGGTCCCAGTCAGGGAATACAGCAGACATCAGAGAGGAATGCTGCTGGATGGGTCACTCAGCCCACGCTTAGCCCAAGACCACCTGTCCAGAGAGCAGTGTCACCCACGGTGGAATGGACCCTCTTTATCAATTAGCAATCAAGATAGTCCCGATGACAGACCCAGAGGCCACAGGCCACATCCTTCCTCACATGACTCCAGGCTGCAGCAACTGACAGTTAAAGTTAACTAGGATTCCTCGCTAGTGACTTTTCCCAACGGTCACAGTCTAGCTGTAAATTTTCCTGAAATCATCACTTACTGACAGGGAGCAGACCTGAAATCTCTCCCACTAAAGGGCTTCTGCTGACGCTGTCTCTCCCCATCCACAGCTAGTTTCCCTCCAGAGCAGATCATTTGTCTTTATATTTAAACTAAATCTTCCACTCAGCAGGAAACATTTCCTTAGTATAACAAATCAAATACTATGGAATTTTGGTGTATCCTAGATATTTCTGTTCCACAAATAGAAGGTGGCATGATATTAGAGGCATTTGTCCTAAAAATAATAAAAAAAAATTATGATTCCTTTCATAAAATTCTCTGTCTTAAGTAAACAATGGATAAAATACTATATATGGCCTACGAGACTGTATAATTACATGTGACTTTGGTCCATTTGTTTAATATATGTTCTTTTCTTTTCAACACTCTAAAATTACATTTATTTCTGTGTGTATGTACACAGGTATGCCCACTGAATTGAGGCCATCAGGCTTGCCATCCCACGCCTCTACATTAAGGAACCCTGCCAGTCCTTGACTTACTTTCTCCCTGACCAGGATGTGATGAAGTAACTGTGCCTGCCTTTCTTTTTCTTTTTAAACTGTATTTAATTTATTATGTATATAATGTTCTGTCTGCATACATCCCTGCAAGCCAGAAGAGGGCACCAGATCTCATTGTATATGATTGTGAACTACCATGTGGTTGCTGGGAATTGAACTCAGGACCTCTGGAAGAGCAGCCAGTGCTCTTAACCTCTGAGCCATCACTCCAGCCCCCCTGTACCTGCTTTTCAGTGGGTGTGAAACAAATGCTTCCTGAATAAGTAATAAATCACATGACACTCATTTCAAAACCAGGAATTATTTCACATGAGCAGGGCTAATTAAGAGATTATTGAACTTCTGCATTTAAATGCCAAGTGTCTTCCTATTCATTAGACCAAGTACAAAGAGGGGGTTGGGAAGTTGTTTGCAACACCGTTAGAGCATTCCTCTTGCTTATTAAGTCTGTCTTTTTTTTTTTTTTTTTTTTTTTTGGTTTCTCGAGACAGGGTTTCTCTGTAGCTTTGGAGGCTGTCCTGGAACTAGTTTTGTAGACCAGGCTGGCCTTGAACTCACAGAGATCCACCTGCCTTTGCCTCCTGAGTGCTGGGATTACAGGCATGTTCCACCACCGCCCGTCTTAAGTCTGTCTTTATACCTTTACTATGCTTATGTTTGAGAAATTTACCTAACTTGGATTTGTTTTAAATCTGAGAAAAATCTGACTCAATGAGAAATATTATTCAGAAACTCAAGTTGCTTTGAAATAAAACAAAAACAAGCACTCTCTCACTCTCTTTTTAAAGACAGCATGATGCTATCTATGTTGCCCAGGCTGGCCCTGAACTCTGAGCTAAAGTAATCTTCCAGCTTTAGTGTGACAAGGAGCTGGGACCCCAAGCACAGGACATTGTGCTCAGCTCAGTATTTTGGTAGATCGTACTTTAACTAACATTTTGCTATCAAGGTAACATAGCCAACTATGGAAGAAGCATTTCTTTTCTTCCTTTCTTACTCTGTAGCTAGCTGGTCACAAGTTCTAGGCAATCCTGCTGCTTCAGCCTCCTCAGTACTGAGAACACAGGTATAAACTACTATACTCAGCTATGAACAAATGTTTCTAAAAAATGCTCACTAAAACCTGTCAAGAAAATATCACACTTTAAAATGTACCAATCTTAAGGCAAAACCACATTATTCATTAATATTGGAGTTACAGCTGTTCATCTTCACTATGGTGAAGTGACTCAGAAACACTTTCTACTGTTGTATGTTCAAAACCACTGTTTGACACTGCCTGGGATAAAAGTAAATTCTAAACTTTTTATGTATCTAAGATAGTTCATGTCTAACCAATCCAAACAAAGGACAGCTTACTGTAATAACTCTGAGAACACCGCCTCCATCATTCACTGTCACTCTGTGTAGGTTTCTGGACACGAGGCCATGGAGATCTTGGCTTTCCCACACGATTGTACCTTCAAAGCTCTTTGGGGGGAAAAATGGTAGTGGATTAATTTGTTTATTCTTGCCACTTAGGTTCTGAGTATATATATATGTAAAAGTTTAGAAAAAAAAAATCAACCCCTCCCTCCCCTGAAATATATCAGTTAAAATTTTAAGCCACAACTTGAACATTTCATTGTTGGCATGTATGTCCTCAATTATTTCTTCTGGACACATCTAGAAAACAGTCACTCTGAGTTCGTGGTGTTGGCAGATGCTGCCTGGCTGTTTCTCCTGTATCAATTTCCTAATGTTGCTACAACTTTTAGAGCTGTTCTTTCTAATGTGGCATAACATGCCACTTGGCTGACACTTGATTTGTAACTGTTGTCTGCTGACCAAATGGCTACTGTAATATAGGAATGATTGGTATAATGTCTCGTTCCCACAATACTTTATTTAAAATAAATTCCTAGAGGGGAAATTAATGGAAAAAGCAAGGTGTGTTTATGTGTTTATTTTGGTACATACAAACTATCAAATTGCTTTTAAATAGTCATTTTTATTCATTTATAAGGTCATTAAGCAAAGTCTGAGAATGCCAACTGCATTGTACTCTCTCTACTATAAAATTTAGGAAAAAGTAAAAAGTTCAAGTTAATGTGGTAGATTTTTAACATGTGACATTAATATTTACCAAGTCATGGGCTATACACTGAATATTAGAAATAAAAACAGAATAGCCATTATCTTTAAATACTACCAACATTTGGCCACAGGCTCACAAATGAAAAACGGCATTTGGGGGTTGGGAATTTAGCTCAGTGGTAGAGAGCTTGCTAGGCAAGCACAAGGCCCTGGATTTGATCCTCCGCTTAAAAAAAAAAAAAAAAAAAACATGGCATTTTGGTAAGAATTGGGGTAGATATTATGCAAGAAGAACTTCAAATTACCACAAAAGCAGAGAAGTAGCTCATTCAGAATTACAAGCATTTCACAGGCTATAGCACTAGGCTAAAGAGAGGAGAGGTCTAAGGTAGACCAGATAGATGCTTCTCTGCCCACCATAATGCTATGAACCCTGTCCTTTGCTTGGAAGTGGTGAAGACTGGAGGTTGCTGGCAGAGTGGCAGTGGCTGGTAGGGAGAGAAGAACTAGCTACGTGCAGTCCTGGTGAGACTGAACAACACAGAGATTCCCAGGTAACTGCCTGTTTGGCTGAGATATAATTCCTCTTTTACAGAAAGGAAATCATGTTCCAATCAGTGAGAAGAGCTTAAGAGTGAAATTTAACTAGCGACCTTTACACCCTCCAACAATCTGCCACTGGCCACTGCATAAAAACTGAGCACAGACAGGAATCTTGGCAATGCAGCAATATGTAGGGGAGGAAGTTTCAGGAATAGAGTACCTAGTCACATCCCTCTTGGATGAAACATCACTTCAAAATACTCATTTTTTTTCTTTCTTTCTTTCTTTCTTTTTTTTTTTTTTTTTCTGGTTTTTCCAGACAGGGTCTCTCTTTGTAGCTTTTGCACCTTTCCTGGAACTCACTCTGTAGACCAGGCTGGCCTTGAACTCACAGAGATCCGCCTGGCTCTACCTCCCAAATGGTGGGATTAAAGGCATGTGCTACCACCGCCCGACTCTTATTTCTATAATCAAATTCATTGCCAAAATCAAGAACTATTATTCCAAGTGATGTTTTTGGGACCTTGACATACCAGGGGTAATAGTCATTCAAGTCACATGTATGAGCCTACACCGTAAAAGATGAATGAACTGACAATGGTACACAATGATAATCACTGGGAATCTGATCACTACTGTGTGTTGGATGAGATAGCCTGGGTTAGTCATGCACCCATCTCCTAACAACAATCTTTTGCCTTTGGTATGCTGTAATTTCTTCTAAAACTCTAACATTAGTAAAATGTGGAAGATGTGAGAACACCTTAGAATTAGAATGGACAGGACTTGGGTCTAAAGCCTGAGAACAAATCCCTTGATTCTGATTTAGGTGGTTTAAGAAAATCCTAGCCCCAAGATTGAAAATACAGGAAATGAGCCGGGTGGTGGCGGCGCACGCCTGTAATCCCAGCACTCGGGAGGCAGAGGCAAGCAGATCTCTGTGAGTTGGAGGCCAGCCTGGGCTACAGAGTGAGTTCTAGGAAAGGCACAAAGCTACACAGAGAAACAGGAAGGGAGGGAGGGAGGGAGGGAGGGAGGGAGGGAGGGAGGGAGGAAGGAAGGAAATACAGGCATTGAGAATGGTTGAGAGGAAGACAACACTGCTTCAATGTCCATGATCAGCTGGCACATCTGGAGTTCACTAGAGATGTCTAGGCAGTAATGGATGAAATGACCCAGGTGTGCTAAGTAAAATAAAGCAGGTGACCAAGAGTCAAACAGGAGACATAGAGCCACACCAAAAGGAAAGGTATCTATGAAAGGAAAGGTAAACTTGAACCTATAACAGCATGGAAACATAAGACACCATTCTCTGTTCTATCCTATTCAAACGACATTTGGCATCTGGTTTGCTCTTTGCCAGTAGCTCTTCCTGGCACCCGCCTCCATGTAGCTTATAATTGGGCCGTGATATAATAGTCAACAAGGTTCAACACCAGACAAATCCACTAGTGCAAAAGTCCTTGATTTCCTCTGAAGTTGTATAGAAGTAGGGCAGCAACAAGTATTCTCCCCATCCTGATACCGGCCACAGCTGAAAGTTGCGTCTCACACCTCTCACACACCTTTCTATTTTCTGTTGTAGGTTTCATGAAACCAGGAAACTCTTACAATCCACAATGAATGACAGCAACCCAGTTTGAAGATCATAAAACTACTATGACTCGGGGAAAAAGCACTGTGATAGTCTGGGAAAACAGTTAGTACAAGCCCTTCTACATGGTAATTCTATGTATTACTTATAATTTCTCATCCCTAACAACACAGGAGCTATAGCATATAAACAATAACAACTTCTTGTGAACTGGAAAAATGACTGAAGACTCACTTTTCATAAAAATGTAAGCATAAGTGTCCACTAAACTTACAGTAATGTGCCTAGGGATTCAGTTGAATGACAAGTCTGTTTTCTACTGAAAGCAGTTTTACGTTTTAACTACATTATTAAGAAAAATATATAATCAGAGAAATAGCTATTTTATGATAAACATAGCAGCTTTCACTTAAACTTGTGGCTCTCATGGAGGTTTACATTTCAGTGGGCAGGCCACAGGATGAACACTATACTACAAGTGAGACAGTAATGAGATCATCTACTTCTCCTCACAGATGGACTACTCCAAGGCTGACTCTCACTTCTCATGAGACACAGACAAACCATCACCAAGTCCATTAGGTTCCATTAGGCTTGATATAGGAAAAAAAACATCCATGTAACTCCAGACAAATTTCAACAAAGAAAGCGCTGCATGTGGTATGAAACTTAATTTCTAGATTTCTAAAGGTTTATTATTTTCTTTTTATAAAGCTAACATGCACTTACTATCGACTTTTAGATAATACATGAGGGAGGCAAAGGCAGGTGGATCTCTGAGTTTGAGGCCAACCTGTCTAAAGAGCAAGTTCCAGGAGAGCCAAAGCTACAGAGAGAAACCCTGTCTCAAAAACCAAAACAAAACATATATATGAAAGAAAATAAAAATCATCCCACATTCTCCCATATACTCACTAATGAACAATTTTATTTCTCAGTATTTTTAAAAAGTAATGAAATACCTAGTATATTTACCTTAAACTTAAAAGGAAGTAAGGCTCTTAGGGATGCCAGCATTAAAAGCTCCTTTCAGGCCATGCATGGTGGCACATGCCTGCAGAGGCAGATAGAATTCCATGAGACGGCAATCAGCCTACTTTGGTCTATATAGTGGCTTCCTGGGTAGCCAAGACTATACAGTAAGACCCTGTCTCAAAGCAATAAAAACAACCAAACAACTTCCAGGTATGGGCAACTGACTGCTCTTGTGGAGGGGAGAATCAGTGTTTTCTTTAAGGGTGAGGCCACTGGTAGGGTGGGCATGTACCAGTGGATGGCCCCACACTCAGGAGTGTATGGGCTGCATAAACTGTACCTTATGGTTTATCTAGAAAATAAGAAAAGGGGGGGACCTTGAATTTGGGTGATAAGAAGGTGAAGGTGGATCCTGGTACAGTTTGTGGGAGGGGTGAATATGATAAAAATAAATAATAAATTCTCAAAGAATAAAACTATTTTTTAACTGTAAAATGTAAGGAAGCCAGAGCAGTGTTCTTTTGCTGGTGTAGACAGGGCTTCTGGTACATTTTTTAAATTAATTATTGACAAAAACAATAAACAAATCAACAAAGATCCTCCAACCACTGGCACCTCATCCCCTAACTAATTTTTTTTATTTTGAAAAACTACAAACCTACAAAGAAGCTACAGTCACCACCTGAATGCCTAGCCTCCCTAGAGCTCCACACTTCCACAGCTATGTCCTCTCCACACACTTCCTTGCTGTCCGTGTCCTAAACAGAAATGCAGATGCACAATGACATAGCACTTCTCAAGAACAATGGCATTCTGAGGAAAGAAATGCTTTTTCCAGACCAAGAAAGTTTCTTTCTATAAGGGTGATCAAAAGTAGGGGACAGACTATAAACCTGTGATTAGCTGAAGCATTAAAACTTACCTTCTCTTTTTGACCTCAGCCCCAGAGACTCCTCCCTCAAGAAGCTTCTCAAGCTCAAACCCTTGTCATTTTGGACACTCATAGGCCAATGTTACAGATCAGAGTACCAGGCTTTGCAAAGTGTCCTCTGGCAGCAAGTAGAAAACTCATGGGGAATTTTGCTGTATACAGACAATGACGGTACAGTTACCTATAGGATGCCTGCCATATGGCAGCACATTCTAAGTAGTCTACACAGTCATTCCCTAAAAAGCCCTCTGGACTAGCTAGTGCAGCATCTCTACCTCATAGGAGACACAGCCACACATAGAAAACAAGTACCTCTTACAAGACTCCTTTGATATAGAATTAACATATTTAGTTGGGGTTACTGCCACACAGACTTGCCTACAGCCCAACCTTAATAGAGGCATTTTCTTAATTGAGGGTCCCTCTTTTTTGATGATTCTAGCTTGTGTAAAACTGACATAAAATTAATCAAGACACAAATGATGTTTCAACTACTTGAATTTGATGCCAAAGGACATAACACACTATAAAAATGTGTGGCTCTGCTGTTGCCCTTAATTGAAACACCACCATGAGACTAGTGCTTAATGGAGGAGCTGTCAATGGTCTAGCTTTCAAACCTTAACTCAGATTTGATATTGCAGATGAACTCAAGATAGTTTTCAATGAACCACACAACTGTCTAACACTCTGACCCTTACACTGTGGTTTCAAAGCACTAAATTCAGAAGTAGACTCTGAATAGGTTGAAGCTGGTGGATGGGTACTGCTCACACCTGCCTCTGTCAGAGTTCTACACTGGGGAAACCCTCAGGATGCACGAGGGCACCTAGCAGGTAAAATGGTCTCCAGCATGTAAGATTTAAGACTGCCCAAGAGCAGCCCAGAGGTGACAGACATGTTTTCAGACATCATCCACAAGTGTTCACTGTTATTAAACTTTTGTTTAACTCAAAAATATTGCCTATTTTCCTATCTGCACTGGTTTTGGTTTTTGTTTTTAATTTTTGGTACAGGGTTTAACTATGTAGCTCTAGCTGTCTTGGAACTCACTATGTAGACCAGGCTTGCCTCAAACTCACAGAGATCTGCCTGTTTTTACCTCCAGAGTGCTGGGATTAAAAGTGTGCCCCATCATAATCTGGCAATGTTGTAGGATATTTTGATTGCATTCTGACACTCCTGAGACTGCCAATAAAGTCTACCTTGAATCAGAAAAGCTGCAGCAAAACAACCAGTGACCTCCTCTCTCTCTCCTTCTTCCGTCCAAAAGGGTGGAAAATCTTTGTAGGTCCCTCCATACTACTTCCTGCGTCTCTACATCCTAGGTCCTCCAAAACCTCTATGGCTAATTTTGGTTAGCTAGTAGCTAACTCATCTCTCTGATTCAAGGTAACCTTTATTGGCAGTCTCAGGGGTGTCAGAGTGTGACCAAAATATCCTACAACAGGCATTTTTTTCAATTCTTTAGATAAGTAAAATATTTAACTTCCAAAAGATCTACTGTCTATTAAGACCTAATACTACCCTTTGTCACTAGGACAGTCACACAGTTCTCAACTTCAAGTTAACCATATCAATAAGCACTTTTAAAAAAGTGTGGCTATGAAGTTCTCTGTTGGTGTAACTGCAAAATTTAGTTCAGGCTTTGTTGGTACTGCTGCTTCCACACTGTAGAGCTGATGTGGTATAACAAAGCACACACGCCTTCAAAAGCAACACTAGTCTTCACTGGAGCCATACCTCTGGTAAGATGAACTGTTCCACAGGCTTGTACCATAGCTTGTTCACCTGTATTCCACAGCTCGGAGGACTAAATCGAGCGATGAAAAGGGCCTCCTGCAAGATGGGTAGGGAGGGATGGAAAAACAAAGACAGTATTTCCTGTTAGACACTGTGTCGCTTTATCATTAATCCACAAAGCCACCAATCATGTTCACTGTAGTTTCAACAACTTTCAGGTTTTTACTTTTTTTTTTAATCTATTTATTTTATGTTTATGGGTGTTTTGCCTGCATGTATGTCTATGCACCACATATATGCCTCGTGTACACAGAATGCAGAAGAAGTATCAGATTCCCTGAAACTGAATTTATAGACAGACAGTTGCGAGCCATAAGTTATAAGAGCTAGCTAGAAACAAGCCTAAGATATCAGCCAAGCTTTCATAATTAGTAAGTCTCGCCAGGCAGTGGTGGCACACACCTTTAATCCCAGCATTCAGGAAGCAGAGGCAGGTGGATCTCTGTGAGTTCAAGGCCAGCCTGGTCTACAGGGTGAGTTCCAGGACAGCTAGAACTGTTACACAGAGAAAGCCTGTCTTGAAGAAAAAAAAAAAAAAGAGAGAGAGAGAGAGAGAGAGAGAGAGAGAGAGAGAGAGAAATCCTGTACATGCCAATACACACCTCCTGCTCTGCCTGATACAACTTGACTGTGATGTTCCTCTGAAAGCCAACATCACTGGCATCATAAAATACTCCAAGACTGGTAATCACGATTGGGTAGAGAACTCGGAAGCTCACGCTGACAACTCGGTCTTCAGAGAGTATAGATGAGGAAGCATCTTCAGGAAAGCTGAAGGCCTCAATTTCCTGATTCAAAACTAAACAAACATTAAGAATAGGGTTTTATATCTTCAAATAAATAAAATCCAGACATCTGCATACACACATGTGCAAACACACACATCCCATAGAATACTAAATAGATGTCAACTTCAAGGCATCTACACAGAAGATAACTTATCTTTTAATCTACATTCTTTTATGTGGTTCAGTTATCTTTACTTTGTAATGCCCATGCTGCTTGCTCTGCATCCTCTGAATTTCCTCCTTTCTTCCCAGTGTCCTCTCTGCCCTGAAAATCCTGCCTAGCTATTGGCTGTTTATCTTTTTATTGAACCAATCACAGTGATATGTCTTCACAGTATAAAGAAATATTTCACAACAATAGGAGAGCAAAATACTACTGTGGGAGAAGGAGCAGGGAGTTGTTAAGAGGGTCGGTAATAAACCAAAATGAAGTATGTAGGAGAACACCATATGGAAACAGATCATTCACAGTATCTGGAGTTACTAGTTGCTAGGCACAAAAGAAAAACCTACGTCAACAGAAAAGGCAATACTACCAAGATGGTAACCCACAAGGGCTTAGAGTAAGCAGACAATTTAAAAAACAAAACAAGAACTGTCAGCTAACAAGTGTTGGAGATGGAACCAGGGCTGCACACTGTGAGGCAGGCACTCTGCCAGTGAGCTCTACCTCCAGCCCTGTGTATGTTTCTGTATGTGTTTGTTTGGTTTTAATTTCTCTAAGCTACTACATTAGCAACAACACATCTGATGAGGTTCATGATCCTTTGGCTCTTGACTAAAAGTTAATGGAACCTCTCCTCAGAAGAAGACAATTATATGCAAAATTCTGTCTACAAACCTCTGCTTTTAGACTAGAATATATGCTCATTTTGTTTAGAAAGTGTGCTGGAATCCAACCTATGAAAAAAGCAAGCTTTTTAGCACAAAGTATTTATGGAGTCCCAGGACTTATGCTAAATGTTTTTAGCATTTACTCCACCCTTGTACTAGTCTCCATGAGGTAGGTACTTTTCTTTTCTTTTCTTTTCTTTTGGGGGATGGGGGGATAGTATCACACTCTGTATATTAGGCTGACCTGGATGGAACTCAGCAGGTTGATCTCAAACTTGTGGCAATATTCCTGCCTCAGCCTCCCAAGGGCTGCAATTAAAGGCATGTGCAATTATACTGTTTATTCCTTGCTTACAGATAATGAAATGAAATGCAGACTAGGAGGCCACAGAGCTAGAATGTGGCAGAGTTGGCTGTGTAGCCACAGATCTGCTGTTCAAACCTGCGTATTGTCACACTTCTAAAAGTGAGATATATGTAACTATGAAGAGATGATAAACTTTAAAATACCAGAATCCAGACCCAGCACACCCAACAGAGATTTGGAAAGCCTCCTTTAGAACTGTAGCTGAATACAATGGGAATGCTAATAAAATGCTAGTAACAGCCTCCCTGCAAACACAGAGACCTCATTAGCATCAGCTTTCTGCATCCCCACCCAGATTCTCACAAACTTAATTCTAAGGAATATAAAATTATTTTTAATATTTCAAACTTTTTCCTGTTTCTTTTGCAGAAGCTTAGTCAATAGTCCATGACATTTAACTTTTTGATTTTTTTTTTTTTTAGTATGTTCTTGATCTATTGCCCAGGCTGATTCCTAAACAAAAGTGATCTTCCCACTTCTAGTTCCCCAATGCTGGGATTCCAGGCATGTGCCACATCACCTGGATTTTAGCAATAATTCAAAATCAAAGTCAACTCACAATATTTGTATCATGACTATTATAAACTGGTAAAATCAACAATTTTCCAAAAGTTCAAAATTCAGCAATCTATGAGTAATCTAATTCTCTAGATGTACCAAATCATACTGAAGAATACACTAGTCAGTCCTGAAATTCTTTGTCAGTAAAGAATCTCAGAGACTCCCTGAGAGACTAGTCAGCTGTCAAAAAGGCTGGAACACAAATTTTGATGATAAACATTTAGTTGGTTAAAAATAGACTCCCTCCCATAAAATTTAGCACCTCTTACTTGACAACTAACGCAGACAGCAGCCTGGAGGCCCACGCACCTGGACTGGTGATGTTGAGCAGTCGGCAGGAGTAAGGGTCCTCCCTGTCTTCCACAGGCACTTCACAGCCACGAGCACCTATTATGAACTTCACAAGCACACTGAGAGACAGGGTGGCATTAACGTAGTCAGTTATGGGTCGTCACTTCACACATACCCATTTCCCCATGCTCATTTCAGACCTTTGAGACACTAGCATTTATGAGGGCTGTTCTCTAACCTTATTTTTCTAGCCTGCTAACTACTGAATGACTTTATATTCTTCTGTAATTCTAAAGCAAGTGTAAATGTTTGGCCTGGCTACCAGCAGATGTTCAATGCCAGCTAGCAACAGATCACAATAATATCAACTTCTCAGAAACAGCACTTGGACTTCTTTTCTCTTGCTGGACTAGTATTTATGTAAGAGGAGGCCCTGCCCTCCCAAACCTTGTGTCACTGGTTACCTTGTGACCTGTTACCCAGGGTTTTATCCTTCATCTCTTCTTGGTCTGCTCATCTTCTTACTCCCTGTCCTCTGACAACACTAATTTATTCCTAGGGCTATAACTGGTACAAGAAGGATTCCTGAACTAGCACATCTAGTGTCGACTCATCCTTAGAGTAAGATTACGCACAGGGAGTTGAGTTCTGAAGTGCTGGCTTATGAGAGCTAGTTGTCAAATTTTCAGGAACTTTGTAAATGGTCTTTATTAAATCACAAAAACAAATATATTTAAAACATGGGAATCCTCAAGCTCCCCATACTTTTGTTTGATGGAATATATTCATGGTATATATCTTTTCACAGTTCTGTACCCAGTTATGTCACAGTAGTGGCTTGAAATTGGCCTTGGTGGAAATATGTAAACCACAGAAATTGATAAACAATATAAATAAGGACTGAACTTTTTTTTTTTTTTTTTTTTTTTGTTTTTGAGACAGGGTTTCTCTGTGTAGCTTTGCGCCTTTCCTGGAACTCACTTGGTAGCCCAGGCTGGCCTCGAACTCACAGTGATCCTCCTGGCTCTGCCTCCCGAGGGCTGGGATTACAGGCGTGCGCCACCACCACCACCCGGCAAGGACTGAACTTCTTGTATCACTGTTTGTCTAGCATGAAAGTATGAGAAAATGATAGTAATGCAAATTAAAACTAAGTACAATAGCTCTTTAGTCATTACTTTGTGAATAGTACTTTTGCAAAGTCCAAAACCTATTTTTATGTGTAGGTGTGTTTTGCCTGCATGTATCCATGTACTACATGTAGTTCTCATGGAGATCAGAAGAGGGTAGTGGGTCCCTTGGAACTGGAGTTACACACAGTTGTGAGCTGCCATGTTGGTGCTGATAATTGAACCTGGGTTCTCTGGAAGAGCAGGTAGGTAGGTTCTTACTGAGCCACATCTCCAGCCTTAAGTCTTATTCTTTAACTTCAAATATTTTCCTCAGAGCTATATGCCTTTGCTGATTCCAGCCATAAGTTCATTATAGATCTAATGTCCTGGCAAAACGGAAGCATTCTATGACAATTAGCTGGCCAAATAGAATTTACTAATTTGAAAGAGTACTGTATGAATATTATTACGTATCAATTATGTGCTACAATTCTTTATATCAATAAAATTATGATAAATCTATGTACACATGAGCACCCTTTTTTAAAATATTTATTTATTTATTATGTACACAGACGAGGGTGCCAGATCTCATTACAGATGGTTGTGAGCCACCATATGGGTGCTGGGAATTGAACTCAGGACCTCTGGAAGAGCAGTCGGTGCTCCTAACCGCTGAGCCATCTCTCCAGCCCTAGCACCCTTTTTCTACAGAGAGCCATTCAATAGACATTTAGAGAGGACACCACAGCCTATGGGCACCTGAGCACAAACACATGCTCAGCTGAGCTTTCTTTTCTTTCCATCCAGTCCTCAGCACCTGACTGAAGATTTCACAACTCTCCAAGTCAGACAGCTGGCAGTCACTGGCACACCTCCTGTTCTTTCTGCATCCTCTGATGAGATCACCACTCCTCAGCAGTTCTTGTCTCAACAAGTCAGCTTCTACACAACTGCTTGCCATGAGCAAACAGGCCACCGCTGACCTCACAGCCACAGGCCTTTCTCCTTCCCCATCTCTTCGTCTTCTCTTTCTCCTTCCTTCCTAGGCTTCCCCTCTGCTCTAATACTCACCTTCAACAACCCCCAGGTTAATGACTGGTGTTTCTCAAGCACCCCAGGCTATTTAAAAAAAAAGACTGATTTTATCATGTTCTCTGTGTGTGTGTGTGTGTGTGTGTGTATGTGTATGTGTGTTTTGCTGTGTGTGTACGAGTGCCTGTGCTGCCTGTTGAGTGTGTCTGCAGTGGCCAGAAAAAGGAGTTGACTTCCTGGAGCTAGAATTCCAGAGGGTTGCAAGGCTTCTGATGAAGGTGCAGGGATCAGAACTCAGGTTTCTCTGGAAGAACAGCAAGTCCTCTTAACTGCTGAGCTGGCCAGGCTATTTCACATGTCTCTCCGTGGTAGCACATACTGACGGCATTATCACACCTAGTTCTACCTACTACTTCAAGGCTCCTAGGCTCCAGGTCTATTATACCTTTGTGGTTTTAACACACATAGTGCATGACCTGCTTAGAACAATAAATACATTAAAGTGACAAGTTACAGTGTATTACAGAGGCTTAGAATCAAACACAGCTCTCATAAATAACACTGAGTTTGACTCCTTTGGTAA
The DNA here is from genome assembly GCF_903995425.1 of Onychomys torridus. Classification (NCBI taxonomy): domain Eukaryota; kingdom Metazoa; phylum Chordata; class Mammalia; order Rodentia; family Cricetidae; genus Onychomys; species Onychomys torridus. The sequence goes on from NC_050447.1 coordinate 54,878,479, forward strand.
AACACAAGATATAAAAGAATGTCATAACCACAGAATGCATCAGCTTTTACTATTGGCCAGCCAGGCAGAACACCTTACCTTATGTAGACAATTAGCATTTGTAATAAAAACAAACATGAGTGACTATGCTAACTAAATTATACATACTCACCTTTTTTTTTTTAAGCTAGCTTAAATAACCTTACCAAATCCATGTAACTATCATGCCCTAGAAAGTTATTTAGGGGCTTCAATCTGTTTTTATATAGACAATCCATTTCTTCAGAAAACAAACACAAGCTTACTACATTTAAATAACTGCCACAAAAGCAAATGAATTACCAATTTAAATTATATACTGATTATATGTAGTTCTGAGGTATTCATTCAACAGTTGTTGAGTACCTCACTCTTGGTCAGGCCAGGTTCTAGATACTATAATTCTATCAGTGGAAAAGGAAAAAAAAAAAAAAACCTACCTCCTAGTGGGGAATGATGAAAAACTTAACTAATCATAGGAAGGATGAGAGGGTGAAAGTAAGTATGAGCAAAGTACAATGGCAAACTTTTGAAAATGTTGTAATAATGAAAACCACCATTATTTTGTATGCATCAAAAAATAAAATAAAATCAATTCTGGGGTGTGGAGGCCCAAATTACTCAGGGTCTGAGAACCTGAGCTTGCTTTACTCAGCAGGGCTGCATAAGTGGATGATCTGACCACGGGCATGATTACCAGGTGTTTGGAAGGGTCTACACTTGGCTGTGTGGTGTGCTTTGATCTAGTAAGGGGGAGGTCTTTTGCCCCGGCCCTTGGCATTGTTATAAAAAGCCCTTTTGAAAAGGCAGAAGGGGCCCTTGAGTACTGACCTAGGTTCTTCTGAAGCTATCCTGTGTTTCTGTCTTTCTCTTCTTCACTATCTTTCTACCTATTATTTCTTATCTCTCTCTTCTCACAGGAACCCTGGAAAAAGTGGGAGCTGGCCTCCCACAATGGGACATGAGGGAAACAAAATTACTCAAATAGAAAAGATGATAGAGACAAGGTCAATGACTACTATGATTTGGGATTTTTACTTCATTATATTTCTTTATTTAGAGACAAGTGTCATGTAGCCAAGACAGGCTTCAAACTCAGCATACAGCCGAGGATCACCTTAAGCTCCTGTCTATGCCTGATAGGATTTTATTCTAAGAAAGAAAAGACAACAGACACAGGCACACATGCATTCACCCACACACACACACACACACACACACACACAAGTATCAGGGGAGAGGTATGAATAGAGAATTAACAAAATGTGACTAATCTTAAGAGGATCATTCTGGTCTGGCAGCTATATGGAAAATATAATGTGGAATATGACTAAGATAAAAGCAAGCAATCCATATAGGGGAACTTCTGCAATAATCCAAGTAACAGGAAAAGGTAGCATAGGTAAGGAAGGCAGTGGTAAACCGTGTGAGAAGTCTAGTTTGGGGTATGACCTAAAAGCTGCACCAAGAATATGTGAACAGTTGGCGCGGGAAGTAAAAGCAAGGAAAAGCAATATAACACCATGAATTTGGCCTGAGGAATTGGTGGCAAGTTCTTTTTCCAGACAGGGTTTTTCTCTGTGTAAACAGTCCTAGCTGTACTGGAACTCACTGTGTAGACCAAGCTGGCTTCAAACTCACAGAGATCCACCTGCCTCTGCTGCCCGAATGCTGGGATTAAAGGCGTGTGCCACCGCCACCTAGCTTGCGGCAAGTTCTTATTGGGCACGACAGTAAAGACCTACTGAAATTCAAGCTCTGGAGGTGGTTCTAGGGCCATTCCTTGCTAGGTATAGGATTTATTATTGCAGTCATGTACTGAGGAAACCTACCAGGAAGAGGAATGGAGGCTGTCACGAGAAAGATAGGAAATCTATACATGTTCACTGTCGGTGACAAGAAAATTCCCAACTGCAATTTACCTCAACAGCCGACAAGAAAGTGACAGTTTACTACAGCCCCAAGAGGACTTTCTCTGCTACTGCCCCAGTGTTTTACCATCCTACGCAGCTCAGCCCCATGCCTCTCCCTCAGCTCCTCACTGCAGTCTTAGATGATCATATTGAGAAGGACTCATGTCCTCAGTACATGACTGCAATAATAAATCCCATTACATTGCAAGGGAAGGAAAGGCCTCAGAATCACCTCCAGAACTGAGTTCCAGGAGTCTTTCCCATCATGCCCAATACAAACTTTCATCAACTGCTCAGAGCAAAATCATGGTGTTATGTTGGCTTCCCCTGCTTTCACTTCCCACACCAACCATCCCTCACCAACAGCCGGGCCACCCACTATCAACAGGAGAGGCAGTGCAAAGCCCAGTTCTGGGAGGAAAGAATATGGCATGCCACACACACCGTGCATTCTACCACTAAAAATACTACACAACTGACAAAAATGAGGTTATTGAAAATACTCTAGGATGCTAACCCAAGAAGATACTTTGGGGGGGGGGGGGACCTGAGGATCAAACCCAGGGCCTTGAGCTTGCTAGGCAAGCACTCTACCACTGAGCTAAATCCGCAACCAAAGATATTCTTTCAAGTGCTTTTGGGCTTAGAATCTTGATAAAACTTAGCTGGGAGTGGTGGTGCATGCCTTTAACCCCAGCACTTGGGAGGCGGAGGCGGAGGCGGAGGCGGAGGCAGAGGCAGAAGGATTTCTGAGTTCTAGGCCAGACTAGTCTACAAAGAGTTTCAGGATAGCCAGAACTGTTAAATAGAGAAACCCTGTCTCAAAACAAACAAACAAAAAATCTTGATAAAACTTACTTCTAAGACTCAGAAGGAAGTGGCCATTTCTCCCCAAAGAACCATGCTTCTAAATCAGTCTCTCTTTTTGAAAAAGATTTTACATGTGTAAGTGTTTTGTCTACATGTATGTCTGTAGACCACATGTGTGCAGGCCCAGAGGTCAGAAAGGAAATTAGATCCCCTGGAATGAGAGTTATAGACAGCTGTGAGCCACCATGTGGGTACTGAGAACAGAAACTAGATTCTCAGCCAGTGTTCTTAACCACCAAACTGTCTCACTAGCCCCAATATCTGCCTTTTAAAACTAAGGGGTCTTTTTTGTTTGTTTTGCAAACAGGTAAAGGAGTAATTCAGAAAACCTACCGTTGACTTAAAGTAGGATGTTGCAGCAAATGCTTCAGCCAGGTGTTTCTAATCACATTTCGAAGTTCATGGTTATTTCGAGCTGATAACACACCAACTACCACATCATAGTGACTAAATTTCCACTGAGGAAATAGGGCTGATTGACCTATAAATAAGCAACATAGATTGCAAGTCAGTCACAACATCTCAACTACACTAAACAGCATATTTCATAAATAGTTTATTACAAATAAAACATGCTTATGCTTCTAAAACATACAGATAAATAGAAACAATTTTAAAAAAACCATAAACCCAGCATCCAGAAATATGTACAACATACTGGCATATAGGCTTTTGGTATCTCATATGTATGTATGCATCTATATATCTATGCTAACATAAAAAGGATTTTCAAAACAAGGAAGTTTATATAATAAGAATCACCCGTGAAGCCAGGCGGTGGTGGTGGTGGTGGTGGTGCACGCCTTTAATCCTAGCACTCAGGAGATAGAGCCAACCAGATCTCCGTAAGTTCAAGGCCAGCCTGCTCTACAAAGTGAGTTCCAGGACAGGTTCCAAAGCTACACAGAGAAACCTTGTCTTGTAAAAACAAAAAACAAAACAAAACAAAAATCACCTGTAAAAGCCGATATGGCATAAACAACAAGTAGTAGGCAGTAAGAAAGTCAATTAGGCCTCAGTCAGAATCCTGGATCCTTCACATATTTACTATAAAGAATGTTTGGGGGTTTTGTTGTTGTTGTTGTTGTTGTTGTTTGTGGTGGTTTGAAAGAAAATGCCCCCCAAAGGGAGTGGCACATTTAGGAGATGTGGCTTTGTTGGAGTATGGCCTTGTAAGAGAAAGGTCACTGTGGGGGCAGGCTTTGAGGTCTCATGTATGTTCAAGATACCACCCAGTTCTCAGACCACTTCCTGTTGCCTGCAAGATGCCAGACTCTCAGCTACTCCTCTAGCACCATGTCTGCTTGCTAGCCACCATGTCCCACCATAATGATAATGGACTAAACCTCTGAACTGTAACCCACCCCAATTAAATGTTTTCCAATTTACCCTGGTCATGGTGTCTCTTCACAGCGATAAAAACCCTAAGACATTGTTGTGTTTTCAGACAGAGTTCTAACATGTAATCCAGACTGGTATTTCAACTCCTTCATAGGTGCAGACTGGCTCTGAACTTTCAATCCTACTACTTTCACGGCCCCAATACTGGGATAACAGACATGAACAACCATACCTGGCTGAGTCTAAGTTACATGATCTTGCATGTCAGTTTTTCTTAAACTAAAACGACTATAGTATTTCTCGCAAATATGTCAGACATTATCACTACATACGCACACAGACAGACTTCTATATCCAGCTAAAATTTCTGTTACAAACCAAATGTTCTAAAGAATGAAGTAGCAGAATCAACATTTTTAGTAAAAAATAAAAAAGTACTTTAACAAATCATGTACACAGCTCTTTTTTCTTTCTTTTTTTTTTTTTAAAGACAGGGTTTCTCTGTGTAGCTTTAGTGCCTGTCCTGGATCCTCGCTCTGTAGACCAGGCTAGCCTTGAACTCAGAGATCTGCCTGGCTCTGCCTTCTGAGTGCTGGGATTAAAGGCGTGCACCACCACTGCCCAGCTACAGCTCATTTTTTACTGTTGTATGACCTAATGGGCAGGATTCTATTTTAATTAAAAAAAAAAAAAAAAAACAAAAACCTCAATTCTTAGAAATATGACAGGAGAGGCTATGTCTTTCTTTTTACTGCTAGTTTTTTAAGCTTAAGAGCTACAAGCTTATACAGAGCTCTAAAAAGGATTCCATTTCATCTTTGTCCAGTGGTGGGAACTGATTCAAAATGTTTTTAAAAGTAAATTTCTGAGAGGCAGGGATCTTCACCATATTAAATGCAATGTTTTTATATGCTGCAGGTGCTAAGCAGTCAGTCTAAAATGCAACAGAAACATGTTGATGCCTTTTCAAAAAGACTTTCACTTTATATACTCATCACTGTTACATGGTACAAGCATGGAAACATAGCTCTGATTCCAGTATACAAAAGCACGAGGGGAGGGCGGCTGAGACATAAGCACTAAAGGACAAGTCTTGAAAGAGGCAACAACCTCTGGAAGGAACGAAAACCCAACTTCACTAGAAATCAAGTTTGAATTACAGCAACTACACACTAGATTTCTTCTACATTTGAAGTGACAGATTTCTTATATGATAAAAATCAAATGATAGGTACTTCAAGAGAATGCTGACAATGATCTCAAGATAATAGCTAGTCCGCCTCACCGCTGGTAGGACTGTAACCTGCAAGTCTTTTACAGAGCATACTGGAGTCAGACTTGACAGCAAATGCTTTTAATCTCAGCACTAGGGAGGCAGAAGCAGGTGGATCTCTATGAGTTGGAGGCCCGTCTGGTCTACAAAGTGAGTTCCTGAACAGTCAGGGAGAGCAACTGTCTCAAAACAAAATAAAACAACCCCACAAAAACAAACTCAGGGCACACTTTGAATATACATTCAACACTTTAGGAAGATAGGAATTTTGCCAACATTTTATTCCTCAAATGCTGTCCCATCTCAATTTTTGAGGTAGGTTCTTCACTGATCCATACAGGCTGGTGGCCAGTAAGCCCCAGGATCCTCTCTTTACTTCCTCAGTGCTGGGGTTACAACTGTGTACCATCGTGCCTGGCTGAAATCTAATTCAGATCCTCATGCTTGTTGTAAGAAAAGCATTTTACCAACTGAGCTAGATTCCCAACCCCATAGTTTTCCTTTTTAAAATTAACATGATTGTGAGTGCTCAGCTTGTAAAAATGTATCAGCCTGCACAGTCACGTGGCTGAAAAGAATGTGTATAAAACATCAAAAACATTTTCAAAATACATTTTCAAAACAGGTATTATATTGAAAATAATCTAGTATGAAACATCAAAAACATTTTCAAAATACATTTTTCAAAACATGTATTATATTGAAAATAATCTATGAGTACAGATCATGTTTCTTTCCTTTCATTTAAAAACAATTTCAACTTTTCCTCCACAGAACTTGTTCCCCTTTATGAAAGAAATATATTTAAATTATTAGGTCCTCATGGCATGTAAACAGATGATATAGGCAGAAAATTAGTATCTTCTCAGTTTTATTCTCTTGATTCACTCATTCAAACTGAGCATTTCTTATGTCTACTGTGCTAATTAGCACAGGCCCACAGGGAACAAGATCTCCACAATGACAGGAATAACTCACAGCCCCAAGCAAGCGCCCCAAGAGCAATGACTATTTATATTAATAAGTAATCCATCCGAGTCTGGCAACCTGCTGGGCTTTGCAATGACTGTGGACATTAAAGTCTAAGGGATGCTGACCTCGAAAATGATTGTTCAAAATAAGCCTAAGAACTCATAAAAAACAAACAACGGACAGACAAGCAAACTCGTATGTATGTTCTTGGATGGCATCCATCACAATCAGGCAGCAATCTTGAAAATGAGGAAAATACAAGAGCCCATCACAGATCAATTATGAAATAGTCACTGCTCACTACAGTGTGCTCTTGCCAGCTTCAATGAACCATACTGGCACAGGCTTTAGCCACCTCCCTACTACCAATACTCCCTTAAATTCCTGGAGGGTTTACAGTGACTCGGCACCACTGAGTGTTTTGCTTAACAAATCTTTGTAGAACATCGGTTTATAAACATGGGAACCGGAGCCCTAAGATATAGCAGAGATAATTCTGGAAGAACCAGCCCTAGGCAAAAAACTGGGCATCAAGCTCAATTTGTTTTTGAACTGCTTGCTCTGCCTGTCTCCAAGCACGCTGGACCCAGGTATCCAGCCCGACACCTAGCTCAGGTTTGTACTTGGTGATAAGTTCCTCTTCTTTCCAACTCTGGCTTCCTTCTTTCCAGATATCTTACAAAGAGAAGCCTTTTCTCGGTCATTATCATCTTTCTATATTGACCACTAGGTCACATCATCTTTCTATATTAAGCACTGTGTAATTCTAAGGCACTGCCTGCAACCAGTACGCAGTGATCAAGTCACAGTTTCTATCCCCTGGTCCAAAGGCTGTATTTTCCTCTCCTGTCTGTCCCTCTGGTGTGCTGCTACATTTCACAAGAGACCCTCTTCATGACCAGTGCTGTTTAAAGCCACTACATTAGAAAAGTTGCTAATCTTAGTACTAACATGACTCACTCACTTCCCTCAGGTCCTTCCTCAAGTGTCACCTCTTCACAGTGGCCTTCTTTGATCTGTTTGTCCTCTTAGAAACTGCTTCATTTTCCCTTCATCATACTCACCATCCTCAGGACATTCACATTTATAGTTTTAGGCTGTCTTCACTTCCAAATGAGTAACACCTGGAGGGCAGGCACTTTATTTTGATGATTTGCTAGTTCCAACCTACAAAAGGAGACTGCCCAGAAGCTCTCTACTGTTTGCTGAACCAACTGTTAGCCAAGAGGGCTTTTCTAATACTCACCGAAGGTAAATTTCTCTTTCAATGAGTTACTGAGCTTTGAAATAGTTCAGCAGGTCAAAGGACTTGCCCCAGTCTGATGACGTTCAGTTTGATTCCCAGAACCCACATAGTGAAGGAAGAGAACTGTCTCACAAATTGTCCTTTGACTTCTACAAGAGCTCTGAGTACACCAATAAACACAAATAAATGTAAAAAATTATTATCGTGGTTTAGTGGGACTACAGACAGAGGAGCAGGAAAGAGAACCAAGTAAATCCTAAAATGTCAGTTCAAGAGAAAGATCCTTAGTAAAATCTCAGGTTTTAGGCTTCATGGATAGGATCAAAACAAAAAATATGCCCAAATATTTTAAATATTTCAATAGCAAAATAGGAAAAAGACCTATGGGAAATGTTTGCAATCAAACTACTTCTGTTTTTGTTTTTGAAGTGCCAAGGGAGGAGAGTGGGATAGGAATCTGGCTTTATACTGAAACATTATCTGACAAAGCTTCAGTATCAATACCAAATTAATTTTTACAACTAGTAAGAACCTGTATGGCCCTGACAGTTTGCTTCCTTAATCTAGTCTAGTCTAAATGGATAAGCACTAAAGCATCATCCAAACATTAAAAGAATAGGAAAAACCTGTTTCAAAACCAAAAAATTGCTCGCAGGCTTACTGAAATACAAACTCAAAGGCAAGGTTTATTATGTTGAACCCCAAAAGACTGCTGATGTTAGGATCATATATAATCTTCATTGGATCTGCAAGTAGATTCCAGCAACTCACTCATCTATTTAAGAGAAAGAAGCCTATAAAACGCGACCCCAACAGATGTTAGGCTGCAAAGTGTTTTGTATGTATGACACTTTTCTCCAATAGTTTGTAAGAGCCCCACATGTTTAACAAGCTAAATACACATATAACCACTTAAATGGTTAATTCTTTTCAGTCACACAAATAACCTTTCCAAAAGCTGGTGGTTTGTCTAATAGGAAAAGAGATCGTTACTAAAACAACTCCAGTGTAATATGGTAACAGCTGGGGAGTTTTGAGGATTGCTAAATACGGTATAAGACTCAGCCCTGTGCTGTCAAGGCCTGTTTTTATAAACTTTCCGGGAAGAAAACAGCTGTTTGGATATGAAGTGGTAAGAGAAATCTGAACGTAGTTAAAAAAATAAAAATAAAATAAGCATTGCCCTATTTTAAAAACAGCCATCTAGGTCTCTTTATACAAACTCACTGGGAAAAACCTGAAAAAGACACACGAGACCCTAAGGTAGTGTTCCGGGTAGTGGGACAACACTGAGCGAATGAGAACAAAGATTTCATGCCCACGAGGGATGAAGTTTAGGAACAAATGGGCCGGAGAGTTAAAGAATCCGGTATTCCCAGGCTCCTGTATTAGCAAGCTACCCAAGCAGACCCGCAGGGGCGACTCCACTCACAGCTGCGCCCTAGTTCACGTCTAGATGTGTTTCACTGGCTCACCTCGTGCTCAGGGAACACAAAGTCCAGTCAGTCCCTCCTCACACTGCAAAGTGAATCCTGACATGCAAAAGGCAGCACCGTCAGCACCGGCGCGCTCGCGGCCCCCCTCGGAGGAGGGAAGACCCAACACACTCACAAGTTGTGACCGAGGCCCTCGAGCACGGCGTGAGCCGCTGAGCACACGCAGAGAGGAAGCGCACAGGCGAGTTCGCCCGACGCCGATGAAAAGACCCGTTTGTTCAGGCTGTCCCGGGACGACCGCACCTGCCCCGTGGCCCTCCGACCATCCCCGCGGCCTCCCACCCGCGCAGCCACCGAGCCCCGCACCTCACCTGCCGCGCCGGGCCCAGAGGCGCGGGGGGGGCGGCGGGGAGCTCAGCCAGCGGTGCCAGAGGTGCAGCGCGGCCCCGAGCACGCACGGGCACAGCAGCACCAGCCAGTTTCGCATTGGCCGCCCCCGCCCGCACCACCTCGCGCCCCCGCCGCGCGCCGCTCTCTCCCGCGTCCCGGCCGAGAGCGAGGGGACCTAAGAGCACCGAGAGCCACCGACAGGGCTCGTGCTCGTGCTCGCGCCCGCGCCCGCACCCGGCGCTGTGTCCTCAGCTCGCGCCTCAGGTCCGGACCGCAAGCGGCAGCGGCTCCGCGGCCGAAGCCCCGCCCCCGCGCGCGCGCCGCCTTCCCACCCGTTCCGCCCTCCTCGCTCTCGCCCCGCCCTTTAGTCCGCATCCCCGCACCACCCTTCTGCGGGATAGCCGGGAGCTGTAGTCCCGCCCTGATCCCAGGCTGGAGACGTGCCTGACATTCCAAACCCTAGAAACTACATTTCCCGTGGTGCTGTGGGCGCTCCAGTACAAGACGCTGGCAGAGGCGAAGCGCACACAGAGCACGCGCGTCTCTCCACCGGCCACTGTTCCTTGGAAGCACACAGAGCATGCTTAGCCGTCCTCCTGCGAGTGCTCCCCGGTGGTTGAGGCGGGTACTACGCTTACGGAACCCGCACTTCTCTGCCGGAGTTGCTGTCCGACCCCCTAGTTGTGGGCAGCGCTGTAGGGTGCATGACCGGAAAGGTTTGCAGGGCGCGTTATCGCTGAGCGAGATCATGGTGCGCTCCCCCGACAGACCCACTTAAGGAGGGAGGCGGGGAGTACCCGGCTGGCTTCCAGTTAGCAATGCCGGGTGAGAAGGACGGGAAGCCCCGGGCCTCGCTATGGAAAGCGAGGGCGGAGGAGGACCCCGGACCTGAAGGCTGCTGCCGCCCTGGTCCTGGGCATCCGCGCGCTCCTCACGAGGATAACTGTCGGAAGGACTAGAATGAGAGTAGCAGCTACCGTGTGACTTGCACAGTTCCCACAAGTTGAAGAAGCCTAAGATAACAATGACCAAATGTGTGAGCTGGCTGAGATCCACCTCTAGCCGGCATTTAGGCAAAGAGAAAACTTCACTGGAGCCACCTCTGGCTCAGCTCCGTAGTGCTTACATAGCGTAGGCTTAGAGAAAGGCAATTGTGTCGTTGTCTCCCACCCCATAGTTGGTTGAAACTACGCAGCCGAGGATGACTTTGAACTGTCTTCACCTCGAAAGTGCACAGATTACAAGACTGTGCCACCACATATGTTTGTCGGTTGGTTGGTTGGTTGGTTGGTTGGTTTTGGGTTTTTGAGACAGGATTTGTCTGTGTAGCTTTGCGCCTTTCCTGGAACTCACTTGGTAGCCCAGGCTTGCCTCCCGAGTGCTGGGATTATAGGTGTGCACCACCACTGCCCGGCCACATGTGGTTTTTATGCAGTGCTTTGAGATGAAACCCAGGGTTTATTACTCCGTATTAGGCGAGCAGTCTACCAACTTAAACTACACCACTAGTTAACATTGACTTGTTATGTTTTGTTGAGATTTGTTTGATTTTCATTTGCATGTGTTTACGGGGCAGGGAGGCCTATCTTGTCCCCTGAAGCTGGAGTTTCATGTGGTTGTGAGCCAAGCGATTTGCATGCTGGAAACTGAGTTTGGGTCCTATTTGGAAGTGCAGCAAGGGTTCTTCTTAACCACTGAGTCATCTCTTCAGCCCCTTACGATTGCTTTTTTTGGAGGGTATTTTTGCAATGTTTTCGGTTTTTTAATTTGAAATTTTTATTTGGTTTAATCATGTAGAAGCTGTATTCTACTGTTGTATTACTTGATAAAATAAAATTTTAACACACAATTTTTATTTCCATTAAAAGAAATTTGTTTTAGCTGGAAGTGAAGCTCAGTGGTAGAACACTTGTACCAGTGGGCAGTCTTGGGTTAATGCCCAACACTGAATAGAAGAGGGAGGGGACTTTTACGTTTGTCATGAATTCAAAGTCAGTCTGAAAAAACAAGATAATGAGCTCCCAAAAAAGGAATTCTTACTTTGGCAAATCTATTCATTTAATGTATATTTGCTAAGCACCTACTATGTGCCAGGCACTTCCAAAGGTATTTTCCATACATAATTAACTGAAGCAGAGCCTTGTCAGATGATATTGGTGAAGGACAGACTATGAATTAATCAATAAATCTGGCCAGCATGTTAGAAGACCTTCAGTGGTATATATATATATATATCTATATATATATATATATATATATATATATATATCATATATAGAAAGTAAAGGTAAAGCCGAGTAAAGGAATTGTGTTAGACTGAACCAGGGCAGAATGCATTATACAATAGTATCTAAACAACTTGGTTATAATGAACACTACAGTAGCCACCCAAACCATCCTAATGGAACTGAAGAAATAAGGTCTTAAAAACTAATGAGCGCTGGGCGATGGGGGTGCACGCCTTTAATCCCAGCACTCGGGAGGCAGAGCCAGGCGGATCTTTGTGAGTTCAAGGCCAGCCTGGGCTACAGAGTAAGTTCCAGGAAAGGCGCAAAGCTACACAGGGAAACCCTATCTCAAAAAACCAAAAAAAAAAAAACAAAAAAAAAACCCTAAAAACCTAATGAGCACATAATCTGTACTGTCAAGGTGTTCATTGTTTCATGACATGAACAAGTTAGTAGGGGATTAGATTTATGTAAATGCAAACTTGGATGCCTGGTTCTCCATTTGCCAATGACCAGTGTCTAGGAACTGATTGCCATGGTGCTGTGGCAGCACAAAGCAACAGATATTTAACTTAGCCCTAGGCTCACTAGAGCGGGCTACCCCTGGGAGGAAAAAAACCAGTAGAGTACAGAAATCAAAGAGTATAATTAACAAGGACACTATTAAGTAAAAAATAAACAACAAAATCCCAAGACAGTGAGATATCTGCTACCAAGATTTAAACAGCCTGGTATAACCTTAATGCAAATAGAATAGGCAGATGCCAGATCACATACTATGCTAAGGATTCCACCCTTTTTAAACAGGTGTGTTTTGTTTTTATGTGGATGTGTAGTGCTTTGAATGAAAATAGTGCCTAAACCAGGCCGTGGCACACGCCTTTAATCCCAGCACTCAGGAGGCAGAGGCAAGTGGATCTCTGTGAGTTCGAGGCCAGCCTGGTCTACAGAGCAAGATCCAGGACAGGCACCCAAACTAAAGTGTGGGGTTGGGGGGCGGGGAAGTAGTGCCTAAAGAGTGGCACTATAAGGAGGTATGGCCTTGGAGTGGGTGTGGCTTTGTTGTAGGAAGTGTGTCACTAGGGAGTGGGGTTTGAGTCTAAGTTGCTCAAACATGGCTAAGTTGCCCAGTCACTTCCTGCTCCCTGTGGATCCAGATATAGTACTCTCAGCTACCTTTCCAGCACCATGTCTGCCTTCATGCTACCATACTTCCCGCCATGACCATAATGGACTAAACTTCTGTACCTGTAAGCCAGCCCCAAATAAATGTTTTCCTGTATAAGAGATGTGTGGTCATGATGTCTCTTTACGGCACAAAACCCTAACCATGAGAGTATGTATGTTTGTGTGTGGTTGTATATATATGTGTGGGGGGGGGGTGCCTGTAAAAGCCAGAGGAGGATGCTGGATCTCCTGGAGCTGGATTTATAGGTAGTTGTATGCCATCTGACATGGGTGCTGAGAACTGAACTCACATCCTTTACAAGAGCAGCAAGATGAGACATCTCTCCAGGCTCAGGAATCTACATTTTACCTTGAAGTCTATGAAAGAATATTGTCCTTCCAAGTTTTGCATGATGGCACAAACCTGTAATCCCGCCCAGCACTCAGCTGGAAGCAGGAAAGGGAATTTCTTTTTCTATGTGCCTGAGGATTACAAATGCACAACTTCATGTCAGATGCTGGCCACTTGTTCAGGATGCTGCCCTACCTTCAGCATCCCCACTCTTACTACACCTAGGCCATAGCACCTTCTGCTGACTCCACCAGGGGACGATGTCCCTCCCTCTTGTCCTTCCAGTTGCAGCTAGGACCTGGCTCACGGGTTTAGCAGACTATGTAGAATTTAGCCTAATAAGGTACAGGAAAGAAAAAAAATTATTTTTTTTTTGGAGACAGGGTTTCTCTGTAGCTATGGAGCCTGTCCTAGACTAGCTCTGTAGACCAGGCTGGCCTTGAACTCACAGAGATCCACCTGCCTCTGCCTCCCAAGTGCTGGGATTAAAGGCTTGTGCCACCACCGCCCGGCCAAGAAAGAAAATTTAAACTCGTTAACTAAATAAAATTGTTCCTAGGATCTGCTGTTTACATGCTGGTGCTGACTACCTCTGTCTGTAGGTCCCATTGTCCTTCTACTGCTGCTTCCAAAGGCCTGCCCATTTCTCCCACGGACAAGTTCCTCTTTCCAATTCTTGTTCAGTACACCCTCGGTCATTTCTAGTTCTTCCTTCCTCCCTCCCTCTCCTCCTCATTGCTCCTTGCCTCTGTAGTATGGCCAGGCTGGCCTTAATCTCAGGACCTTCCTGCCTCACCCTCCTAAGTGCTGGGTTTACAGCTGTGTGCTACCACACCTGACTCCAGTTCTAATTCCTTCTCCTTAATGTTTCTCTGCCTCCCACAATGGGTCACTTCCTTTTTCAAGAGATCTTATCTGGCTGTTCAATGCTACATTTACTTGTGGACGATGGTGGCTGGTAAGCCTTGAAAACTATCCTTTCCAAGCACTCTAGCATCCTCTGCTCAGGTACATCCTCTGCCCTAGTCATGTGACCATTTTAATGATTACTTTTGCATTTTTACCCATTAGTTGATTTCTTCTGAGTAAACGCCTATACCCTGACTAGCAGAAGGCAACCTCTTACCCAGCAGAAGCAGCCCTTTGCATCTCAATCCAAGACAGTGCTTCTCAGCCCTCCTACAGTTCCTCATGTGGTGGTGACCCCCAACCATAACATTGTCATTGTTACTTCATAACTGCAATTTTGCTACTGTTATGAATCGTTCTGTAGATAGTTTTTCTGGAGATAGAGATTTGCTGAACGGGTCGCAGCCCACAGGTTGAGACCCACTGGGCCAAGGCTTCCTGATTCTTGTGTAGTTTGACTGTGCCATTGGGTTGGGGTTCTCCTGGAAGTGAAAGAAAGTAGAAATTCTTCCATTCTTTCCAGAAAGGAAGCTATGCAAGAAGAGGAGAATAGAACAGCAGAGCGGGAGGGTAGAGAGCTAAACCCCAGCAAGACAGGGTACAAACTGCAGCAAGGATTTTAGCTTTTGTTCTGAAATGAATGGGAATGATTGCTAAATGGGCTGGCTGTGCACGGAGGATCGGCAAGATCCAACCAGTTAGAGTAGGATCAATCAAGCTGCTGAGCCAAGACCTGACTGGCTGATGAAGAGGAGAGTCCCCCAGTGTTTGTAAGTGTGCAAGTGGAGGTTCAGGCATGCCCTGAGACAAGTGGCAGTGGTGATAGCCAGCTTGAAGATGCAGGACACCAAGACAGGTTGTAAGGAATATGTCCTCAATTACATCACCAGCCTGCGACGGCATCCCAGCCTAAAAAGCGGGCCTGCCCTCTGTGTGTCCTCTCCCTCTCTCCCCCTCTTTCTCTCAATAAAGCTCTAAAAGAGGTAACCATGGCTTGTGACTTTCCTCCAGCACTCTCCTCCATTGGCGTGGCCACTTAACCAACACAGGTGCCCTGGAGACTAGCTGCTACATGCCTTGCATTACACCTGGCATCCAGGGTGGAGCATTGTTACCTGCACGGTTCTCTGTCTGTCTAGGAAGTGCTTATCACTGGAAGTGGCTGCCTTGCCTGAGACAGTCTCTTCCCCTAAGGCAACCTGCACCCAGTGACTAGTTGAACAGGAGTTCAAAGATTTGGGACAACTCTAAAGAGCCATCTCGTGGTCTCAGTGGCAACAGCATCTTGGACAACTTCCACAGCCTAGATCTGTTCTTCACTTTGCATGCTCCCAAGAACAGTCTCCTGTATCGAAGTGTGTGCCAGGAAACCTGACCCAAGGCAATGAATCTGATGGTACTCTTAGCCAGAACTCTGCGAAGTTCTATCATGAAGACCCAGGATCTTCCTGTGACCTGTTAGTTGAGATCTGTAGCACTTCATTCTCAAGCCTCATCCTTTGCTAATGTGCCCCCATGTACTTGGCTCTAGAACCATAGTGACCTTGACCCTCTGGATATATTTTGTAGTTCTTCTTTTCTTTTTTTATTTACTGGCCTGAAATTCATATGTAACCTGGACTGGCCTTGAACTCACCATCTTCCTGGAGTAGTGGGACCACGGGTGTATACCAACACTGCTGGCTCGTGATAGTGCACAAGTACACACTTGTTCCTTTGGCTTTTCATTTAGATGGCTTTGTAACTCATGGTAGTCAGTTAAAAGATGACCTTTTCAATAAGCCTTCCGTTCTTCCTTTAATGCCCTCCTAACACCCCAATCTCTGTTAGTCCTATTCTCTTCCGTTCTATTTTATCCTCTCCTCCCCTCTCCTATTCACTTCATTTCACTCACTTATTTTGCTTATCGTATAATGGACTCTGGACATAGGACAAAAACATTTCCCCTCTGTCTTTTGTCCATCGATGCATCCCAGTACCTGGAGTGGCAACTAGTACTTCCTAGGTGTTTCATAAATATTTACTGAGTGACCGGTTGAGTGGAATGAAAGGATTTGGATATCTCAGTGAGTTGATTAACATAAATCGTACAAGATGAGGTGATAGTCTTTGGAGCAGAGCTAAATGAAGACATCAAGATTTAGGTGTGAGGAAAGGAAACAACAATAAAGGCATTGAGAAGATTCCAGAACAGGGGAGGAAAACAGGAGATGCCTCATGGAAGACAAGAAGTATGATGAGGTTGGAAGGTAGGCAGCTGGTACAAGGCTGTGGAGCAGGATGAAGAGAGAGTAGAGTGTCCACTGATGCACAGTGCAAGGATTAGGGCAATGCTGAGGAAGAGGTGAAGTTTTAGGAAGCAGAACTATGTGTGAGTGAGTTTTTCAAGAATCCTGGTCCTGAAGTTCAGTAAGGGAAGAATGAGAGCACTTAAGTTGAGTCGTTGGGTGCTTAGCGGAGAGAGCCATACCCCACTTGAGTTTTTTAAATGCTCTATGGGGCCTGGGGACATGGCTCAGCTGGTAAAGCGCTTGACACACAGGTATGAGGGCTTGAGTGCAATCATCAGAACACATATAAAAAGCAGGACTCATCAGCATGCACTCATAATTCCACTGCTGGGGAGGCAGAGACGAGTAGATCCCTGTGGCTCATTGGCCAGCTGGTCTAGCTGAAATGGCAAACTCTAGGTTCAGTGAGAGATTCTACCTCAAAAAAAAAGATGGAGCCGAGTGATGGTGGCACACACCTTTAATCCCATCACTCAGGAGGCAGAAGCAGGCAGATCTCTGTGAGTTTAAGGCCAGCCAAGTCTACAAAGTGAGTTCCAGGACAGCCAGGGCTGTTATACAGAGAAATCATGTCTCAGAAAAACCAAAACCCCCAAACCAAACCAACCAAGCAGCCAAACAAAGAAAACTTAAGGTTGAGAATGGTAGAGGAAGACACTTGAGGTCAAGTTCTTTCCCACCCCCCACACACACACATACACAAGTGCACTCTCACCTGCACACACACGTGCACATAAAACACACACATTGCTATGTACAGAAGGAGCCAATAGTGGCCATTTAATTTATTTTCCAAATCAGTGTTCTGAGGGAAAAGGGAGCTGGCCAAATGCTAAACAAGTCAGATGCCAAGACAACAGGGATTTTCTGCAATCCAGGACATGTGGTCATCTTGTCCTTACCACACCTTAAGTATTTATGCAAGTTTTTCCACTTTGCACTTAGTGGCTATTTTTCCCCCCCAACACTAGGTGGCAGTAAAAAGCTTCCCTCTTTTGTTTTCCCCTTATTTATCTGTGTGGAGAAACTGGAAAGCAACCAAAGTTGATAAAGGCCAGTTAGCCACAGGCGTAAGTCCAAAAATAGGAAATCTCAACTTAGAATTTATTCGGGAAAACTAAAACTGTATGGTTTTTATGCAAAGTAACATGCCGACTGATTCTCAAAGAGAAAATAAATATAAAGTAGGTGCTTGCATTGTGCTTTTCCACGATGATTTTGCCTTTAAAAAGATACAATTCTGGGACTAGAGAGATGGCTCAGCAGTTACAAGTTCTAGCTGCTCCTCCAGAGGACCCAGGTTCTGTTGCTGGTACCCACACGGCAGCTCACAGCCCTTTGTAATTCCAGTTCCAACAGATGGGGCATCCAGTTCTGGCCTTCACAGGTATTATTGCATGCACATGAATTTCTAAAAATACATTTCTGTCTTCTTCTTTTGTTTTCCAATTCAATAATAATATATTATATACACTATAATATACCACTTAGCTATATCTACAGTCCCTGACTTTATCCTAATAATTTATAATCTTTATTTTTAAAAAAAGGTTGTAGATGGGCATGGTGATGTGCCTTTAATCCTAACATTTGGCAAGCAGAGGCAGGAGGATCTCTGTGAGTTCGAGGCCAGCCTGGGCTACAGAGTGAGTTCCAAGAAAGGCTCCAAAGCCACACAGAGAAACCCTGTCTCAAAAAAACAAAACAAAACCCCTAAAACTAATAATAGTAAAATAAGTCAGGTGTGGTGGCACACATCTTTAATCTCAGCGCTTAAGCATAGAGGCAGGTGGATCTCTGAGTTCCAGGCCAGCCTGGTCTACAAAGCACATTCCAGAACTTCCAGGGCTACACAGAGAAACCCTGCCTCAAGGCAAAACCAAAATAATAATTGTAAGCCTTTGAGGAGCAAGAGGACAGGCCCATCCCCCCCCTCACTACTCTAACAGCTGTTTCCTGCCCCCCAAGAAGCAGGTGGCCAAACTCCACCCTACAGGGGAAAAAAAAGCTCAAGATCAGGCCACAAAATCCTACCAAACCCAGGCCACACTAGGAAGCTGCCCCGCCCCTCCCCGCCCCTCTCCCAAACCCTATGTAAAGCCTGCCTCCTTCTCAATTGTTTGCTACTTCTCCCAGGGCGGCCCCTCTCTTGGGTCTTTCTCAATAAATCTCTTGTGGGAGGTTTGTTGTACAGAGTGATTTTGTGGTATTCCTTGGCTCGGATACCTTTCCTTTCAGAGCTATAACCCTGTATCGGAGAAACATTTCCCCTCAGAGCTGTAACACTTACTACAACAATAACAACAATGATGATGATAATAATAATAATAATAATAATAATAATAATAATAATAAATGTATTTTAGACTTTTTTTCAGAACAGGGTGTTGGATTCCCTAGAACTGGAGTTGCAGATGGTAGTGAGCTGACCTGTGGGTGCTGGGAACTGAACCAGGGTCCTCTGTGAGAGCAACAAGTGCTCTTAACTGCTGAGTCACCTCTCCAGACCCTATCTTAATAATTTATATTATTGAAATATATATAATAATTTCTATTAATTTCAGTTTCAGTATGAAATATTCCTTACACATATATACACACACTTTTTTTTCCTGTTAAGTCCAATTTCTTTCCTTTTTTAGACTAGGCTAGCCTCAAACTCAGAGATCTGTCTGCCTCTACCTCCCAAGTGCTGGGATTAAAGGCATATTAAATCTAATTTCAAAAGCAATTATAGAGAACTTTCTGATGATTGTGAATATTTTTAAATGTTTGAATATGACAAGAAATGTCGTGCTAACAAAGACAAAGCTCAGCCAGGAAAGTGCTTGCTGCCTAAGCATGAAGAGCCAAGTTTCCAATATAAAAGCTGGGTGCAGAGCAAGCGTCTATAATCCCAGGGCTTGTGGAGGAGGAGACAGTCAATCCTTAGAGCTGCGGTCTTGCTGAATCCATGCATGAGATCCAGCTTCAATGAGAGATTAACTGAGGAGGTGTTGGTCTCTGGCTTCCACACAAACTGGCATCCTACCTCACACACAGAAGTATAACACACACACACACACACACACACACACACACACACACACACACACTCAACACAGAGCTAGGTATGGTGGTGCATGCCTGTAATCCTAGCACTTGGGAGGCTGGGGCTACATAGTGAGACCCTGTCTCAAAAATCAAGCTTCCAAAGATAACAAAAACAAAGAGTAAGTGACATCCAAAGATTAATTTTTTTTTTTTACAAATGAAAAGCCATGAAGTAAAGTCTAGTACGATGGCATACTTATGTAATGCCAGCCACTTGAGAGGCTAAAAACGGGGGAACCGGGAGTTCAAGGTCATCTTGGGCTACACAATAAGATCCTGTATAAAAAGTGGGGGATAGGAATAAAAAGAGTACACATTATTCATGCAGTCTTGGAAAGAATCTAATGTCATAAAATTTAAGATTCAGAAACCTCTGCAAAGAAAAGAACAGAATCAAAGCGCTCTCTGTAGCCCCATGAGCCCCTTGGGGTTCAAGATCCAGATCTGTATGTATTCCCTGGAGCAAGAAAAGTGTGTTGCCTCATTAGAGCTGTGCAGTGAGATTCTGAAACACCCCAGAGCTGTTCTGAATAGTAAAGAAGGAAACAGACCAGCAAAGGCTCCCACCTTACCTCTGAACTTCCATAGGGACACTTTCAGAGAGCTAGGTGTGTGCCACTTTAGCCGTTGGAGATACAGAGGTGAAGAAAAAAAGATAGATTCTGGCTAGGCATGGTAGCTCATGCCTATAATTCTTACATATGGGAAGCTGAGGCAGGAGAATGGCTGTGAATTTGAGACCAGGCTGAGCTACAGAGTGACACTGTCTCAAAAAAAAAAAAAAAAAAAAAAAAAGGAGAGATTATTTTTATCAATTCCCTTAAAATAACAAAACTAAAAACACCTCGGACATGTCTTCGACCTGCATCTCAGGTCCCAATTGTCACATACTCGGTGACTTGTGGAGGATGTTTCTGGGGACAAAGGACATTCTTTGCAACATTTGATTACGAGGAGACTTCAGACTCCTGCTTCGAGTCCTCTGCCTTTTTCCTCTGATCCTGGAGCTTCCTCCCTCTCTTCTTCCTTTCTCCACCATCACAATGGAAACACTAGCAGCATCTGCTAGGCAAAATGTCCACAACAGTGGTCTCAGTCTCCCCAACAGGATCCTGCCACATTATGACAGGGTCATAGTAGCTGCATTATGGTTCAAGGTAACCTGCTGCCAAGCTGGAGTTGGCAAAGGCAGAGTCACTAATGGATCGGACAGCAAATGAGAAGTGCCCACCCCGCTCTGCGACACTGCCTCCGATGTCCTCATCACGCCACCGTCCTTCTCCTGGCCTTCTGACAGCCTCCTAGCTGTGTTTGTTCATCAGCCAATTGGTTCTGCAGACCTTATACATTTCACTGACTAGAGTTTGCAGGGAATTTCAGAAATGTAATAGAGACACAGAGAAAGAAAGCCTGAAGGGAGGTGAAAATTAAGGCCACTGGAAGTTAAAAAAAAAAAACAAAAAAATGGAGTGTGGATTGCATCATAAATATTTACCCAACTTTGTTTATAGACAGAGTCTCACTTTGTATATAGGCTGGCCTGGAACTCCCCTTATAGTCCAGGCTAGCCTCACAATCCTATGTCAGACTCCTGAACGATGAGATTACAGGTGTGTGCCACTATTCTCCTTTATTCTTTCAACAAGTATTTATTCAATGTATTTATTGTATACATTGTATGTACTTATTCTGTATGCCTGTCGCCAGTAATGTTACAGATGAGAACAAAATTAAGTTGGTTCTTGTCTTCCATTCTAGAAGAAAAAGGTAAACAAGGATTTTGAAAAAGCCACTGGTTTTCTTTAGAACAGACTGAATATTTTGAACACACTGTGGCAGCCATATGGACAGTTATACCTTCATGGGCTTATGACTTCCTGGCATGTAGGTCAGCATAAGTAGGCTTTCCACCAAAATATATAGCTGGCAAATTTGAAAATCTTGCTGCCTAATCCTTTGGATGTCTGCCAATGAGCCTTCCTGTACTTGTTCAGCAGCTGCATGGGCCTCTATAGCAACTCAACTGTGTATGTGGTGGTGGTGGTGGTGGTGGTGGTGGTGATGATGGTGGTGGTGGTGGTGGTGGTGGTGGTGGTATGGCTGCCTATTTCTCTGAGGGGCTGAGTTCAGTGAGGGAAGCCACATGAACCTCAGCCCACCTAAAAGTGGATGCAGGGGACAATGATGAGGATGCTCAGTGACTAGGTATAAAATGAATTAAGGCCCAGCGTGCTGAAAGCAGAGGTGGTTAGAAGGAGCAGAAACAGGGCAGATGGCAGTCCAGGAGGAGGACAGCCAAGTACTCCAACTATGAAATAGCAATGTGGAGAAAAGGAGCTTTCCACAGTGTAATGGACAGTTAGGATTACACAGTTAATAATACTTGTAACTTTAAAATGAAATAGATTATCTTAATGAGCAAGTTTTCAAAACCTTAAGTGAAACATTGTCTCTTTCTCATTAGAACTTACTTGGCTTCATGGACTGGGGGTGGAGCTCAGTTGGTAGAGCATTTGCTGAGCATGTATAAAACCCTGGATTTCATTCCCAGGACCTTACAAAACCAACCGTGGTGGTGCATACCTGTAACCCAAGTGCTTGCAAGGCAGGAAGAGCAGAGTTCAAAGTCATCCTCAACTACAAAACAACAACAAAAACAAACTTAATTGGCTTCAAATATCACTGTCCCATTCTGAACACAAACTAAACCTGCTTTCTAAGCAAGACTCTAGAGGAGAGGTTCTCAACCTGTGGGTCATGACCCCTTTTGGGGGGGGGGAATCAAAAGACCTTTTCACAGGGGTCACATGAGACTGTTGGAAAACACAGATATTGACATTATGATTCATAATAGTAGTAAAATTACTGTTACAAAGTAGCAACAAAAATAATTTTATGGTTGGGGGTCACCAAAACATGAGAAAGGTTGAGAACCACTCTTCTAGATGCTTCCACTTAATACATATCTAAAAGCTTTTTAAAACACTTGTCTTTAATAGTCCTCTTAGCTGATGTATCTACAAGAGGATACATCTCTCCTAGTCACTGTCACACACTCCCTAAGTTCCCAGGGTCTGTAATTCAGTACTCCCAGAGTGACTTCAGGTTATGTCCCCTCCTTTCTGACTTGTTTCTTTTTGTTCTTCCTTGTTTCTTCTGACCCTGACGTGTGTCAGGAATCTTGCTTTTAGGGGATCAAAGAAAGAGAAAAAAAAAAGCCCAAGTGTCTCCCATACCCTTGTCCTTTGTTTAGGTTAAGCATCAACATTATTTTTATATTTACCCAAGATACATCATTAAAATCACTTCAAAGCCTTTAGACCAAGATGCATGCAGAGAAGCCTTACCCCGAGCTGCAGGGAAAATTAATTTCCAGCACTAGCAGAGACACAGTTATTAGGTCTTCAAAATGACATTATATTAATTCAGCAAGAGTGCCTTAGAACTTGCCGAGTCAGAGGACAGGAGGATATTTTGATCTTAGAAGATAAAAGGGCAACTCTAAGCAGCTAATTATGCACAGACTTCATTATCTGCACTGATGTGCACATTAGGGTGAGTTTCCACCAGGCCATCAGAGCCAGGTTCCACTTACTGCATGCCGTCAAACAATTTTCTCTTCTGGTTTATATAAACTGAGTTACATATCCTTCCTCTTATAAACTGATGCTACAGAACAAAACCTATAACAATCTGTGGATATGAAAGTAGATATTCATGTGACCTCATATGATCTTTGCTAAAAAAAAAAAATAAATAAAGGCATTATAATATTGTGGGGTGTTGTAGTGAATGCCTTTAATCCCAGCACTCAGGAGGCAGAGGTAGGCAGACCTCTGTGAGTTTGATACCAGTTGGTCTACATAGCCAGTTCTAGGACCAGCCAAGTCTACATACTGAGACCCTGCCTCAAAAAAATTTGTAATATTTTATTAATTATTTGAGAAGTTTGTATGCATACAATGTATTTTGATCATATTTCCCTCTAACCGGATCTTTATATTTTTATTCATCTTTTAAAAGATCTAATTATTTTTATTTTATGTGTATGAATACTTTGCCTGCATGTATGTAAGTGCACTGCACATGTGTCTGGTACATACAGAGGCCAGAAAGAGGACTCTGGATCCCCTGGAACTGGCTGTGAGCTACCAAATGCATGCCGTGAACCAAACCTAGATCCTCTGCAAGAGAAGAAGTGCTCTTAACCACTGACCCATCTCTCCAGCAGAATATTATTCATTTTTGTATGAGATATATGCAAAGCCATATAGCAAAGGATGGGTGGGGAGAAAATAGAGGCAACACAGTCTCTCAGAAAAGCAGATGGTGCCCCTGCACCTCACAGTAAAGGGCTTGGGCCAAGTCTAGACCAGCCGTATAGACACAAGGAGCTGGCATGTGTGAACGGTTCATTCAGATGGATAGTGTGATGAGAGTGTCTGTCAAAAGGACACATGGGGCAGTGATGGTCAGCACAGCACTGTCTTCTGCCCTGTCATCAAAACCACTGGCACTGATGATGCAGTTTCAAGAGTGATTTGCTCAGCCCACTGTGCTTCATCCAGGAGCTTAAGGTGCCAGAAACTCCAAAGTCACCCAATGTCAACCTGAGAGAGGCTCAGAATCTGTCTCACACCGGTGACGGTTAAAGATGCGGACACTCAGGGGTGTGAACACAGTGGAAGCAAGCTGTGTGAAGAGATATGAAGAAAAAGTGAGGAACTAAGGAAACATGAGAAAACTCCTGAGAGTGGGAGGGATTCCCAGGAGAGAAACAGCCACGGACCTTTGTCAAGGACCGTGGCTCTCAACCTGTGGGTCGAAACCCCTGGAGTTGAACAACCCTTTCACAGGGGTCATATATCACATATCCTGCATAGCAGATATTTACATTATAATTCATGGTAGCAAAATTAAAGTTATGAATTAACAACGAAATAATGTTAGGGTTAGGGGTCACCACAACATGAGGAGCTGTATTAAAGGGTCTAGGGCATCTTATGTGACCCATAGTAGAAATTGAACAAAGATTGAGGTACTTTCATTAGTTGGCCAATTAGAGGGCCCCACACTCTGGGCATGTTCCCCTGGACTAACCAGAAAAATGGTTGTGCCTAATCCACATGCTGCTCACCCAGTTATGGTAGGCAATGCCCCCCATTCCTCTTTTAGTGACAGCCTTGACTAGCTGTTGGCTGTCAGTCTGTGAGTCATCAACCTTGTAGGTGTCTGGCTGTCTGTTCTCACAATGATCTGGTCAACTTGTAGCTGTCAAGATTCAGGTGCCCTTGTTCTTCACACTTAACTGTTTGCAGGCAGTCTTGGGGGTTACTCGTCTCTTTCCTGAAGTAGGTGGAGGATTTTTAGAAGCCATCCTTACAAGTTATTCATGAGCTGTGTTTCAAGCAAGAGTATGTGAAGGTTGACACCACCTTGCATACGTTCCCTGTGGGAGAGAAGACACATGGAAGCCAGTTAGCAGGCCAGCTCACACTGGCCTTGCCCCAGTCTGTCTATTAAGTCAGTATGGCTATCTCATTCCCAGCCGGAAGCCTTCTTATTTCTCATCCTTGACATCCCCCACCTCACTGTTTTAACCTTAGCATTCCTTTGTAGCCCAGCATCTGTTCTCAGTAACACATGTGATCGGCTTTGTGCTTCCCCTTTACTGCCTACAGTGAGCTCATCCCTGCCTCACTGGTGAAAACGGCTTCTCTGGCATATGTACATGGCAGAGGGTTGGAGCACTCACAGTGACTGTTCATACACAGGTGTCTTCCTTTTGGTTTCACCATATGGAACACTCAGCGAATAGCAAGGTCTTCCCAACCCCTCACTTGACTCTGAGGGAAGTTCTGAGATGATGCAGGGAGAATGAGCTCCCAAAGCAGAGGTCAGGCCTCCTTAAAAGGGGCAGAGCATTGAGTGGCAAGAGGAGAAGGCCATGCACTCTTGCTCTGCACGGGTCTGTCTTCAGCTGTCCAGGAGTGTGGGTGTTTCCCTCACTGCTGTGACCAAGTACCTTTCAGAAACAGCTTAAAGGAAGGAAGTCCATCGTGATGGGGAAGGCAGGGTGGAGTCCCTCTGGTGGAGGAAGCATGAAGTAATGGCTTGTTCACCTGGAGGCAGATAGTTCTACACAGGTAACAAGGATGAGCTTCACCTTCAGAAGTTTGCCCCTAGTGAACTACTCCCACCAGCCAGGCCCTGCCTCTTAATGCTACAAACTGGGGACTGGGCTTTCAAACCACAGCCTTGGGGAACACTACAGACTAAATGCTGCAGAGAGAAGTAGATGATGAGTGTGCCAAGGAGTGATGGGCACAGTGACAGCTAGGGAAACTTGGATTTGCAACATCAAAGGTATCCAAGTAACCTATACTTTATTGTACAACCTCTTCGTTGTTGTTGAGACAGTTTCCCTATGTAGCTCTGGCTGGCCTGGTACCATATTGGTAGCCCATGTGTAAGCCATGAACTCAAGGCAATCAATCCTTCTGCCTCAGCCTCCTGAATGCTGAGATCACAGGCATGCATCGCAACACCTGCCTCGCTCTATTGTACAACCTTGATATGATTGTGCATTCATGGCTCAGAATTAATTGAATTCTCCTCAGTTAACTCTGTATTTCTATCCTCAGCCCAGCTGGGAACCCATTATGCTAAGCCACCCTTCGCCATTTGGGATACCACCTACCTTGGTGAATCAACTATCACAAATTGCTAGCACATAGCTCTCAAGCATAATCCCACAGAATGTCTCTTCCTAAGTCACTGTATTGTGACTTTACAATGTCTTAAGATTCAAAATGGTTAAACACCTTGCTAAAATCCTCTGTTCTTAGATTTGTTTCAGTGAATGTTCGTGAAGTACCTGCCAGGGTTAGACCCTGAGACAGGTACTTCTCCTAGAGAAGAGAAGCGCACTGCCTGCCATGCTGAGCCCTATGGTTTGGGGGACGGAACCTTAAGAGGTGTGAATGTATAGGAAACATAGATAGGAGGAACCACTAAGATCCAAGTCACCCCCAAGGCTTGACCTACATGGTACATAAAGCTTTTATTCTAGAAGACTTTAATGTCTTATGTTCAGATAAACAAGATCCTGGGATACAGATGAGGTCTTCTGTGTTTCTTTTCCTGCCTCTATCCCTTTCTCTCACTTTCTCAGCATCATTCACCACAGTAGATTTGGAATGTAAAAGCACAAATCAGTGATTTTACACTTAAACTCCTCTCTCTCTCTCTCTCTCTCAAAATATGTAATGTAGCTGGAAGCTTTCCTGTGTCCCGCCTGGTCTCTCGGTGGTCCCAAGTAAACACACAAAGGCTTATATTAATTACAAACTATATGGCCTATGGCTCAGGCTTCTTGCTAACTAGCTCTTTCATCTTAAATTAACCCATTTCTATTAATCTATATGTTGCCATGTGGACACTGCATTACCAGCCTGCTGGCATCTTGTTGCTCCTTTGGGTGGCAGGCTGGCATTTCCCCTGATTCCACCCTTCTTCGTCTCCATCTTCAGTTTGAATGTACCACCTAACCTTATTCTGCCTCACCATTGGCCAAACAGCTTTATTTATCAACCAATGAGAGCAACACATAGTCACAGGGTACAGAAAGACACCCCACAGCAATGTTATGTCATTGGAGGCTTCCCTTTACATTGTTTGTGTGTCTTAATGTGCATGTGGTGTGAGAGAACAACTTGCAGGGGTGTGATGTGTGAATCTAATTAATCTTATCAATAAAAACCAAGAGTCAGATATCGGGGTAAAAACCTGAAAGATCACAGAAGCAGGAGAGCAGCCACGGTCACTTCCTACCTCTTACGTTCCTCCAACCAGAAGGGCTGACTGAGATCCTATCTCTGCCCCACCTTATCACTTCCTGTCTCCTCTCTGTACAGACCTCCAGGCCTCTGTGTTCAACTAGTGGCTAGCTCCGCCCTATGACTTCAAGCAAGCTTTATCTGTCAAAACACAAACAAAACGTCACACAACAGGGGCGAGTCTTCCCTTCCACGGTGTTGGTCCTGGGGATCCAACTCAGGCCACTAAGCTTGGCAGCGAATACTTTATCCCGCTGAGCCACCTTGCCAGCCTTTTATTTTGAATTTAATTTAAATGCTCCTTAAATACACCTTCTACACTCCTACAACTCGCTCCTTTCATTCAACACTACATTTCCAGTGCTTGTCAGATTTGTTGTGTACAGACCCACACACTCATTTTAACCAATGTTTATTACACGTCCATTGTACCATATTCACCACTGGATATAATCACTGCTTCTTAGCACTCACATGTACAACAGCGGTGCCACGTTCAAATTCAGCACCTCACAGCGCCCTTTCCTAGCCTCTGGCTCTTACATTCTTTTGCCTCCCCACCCCCCTTTCTATGATGACCCTGAGTGTTAGGGCAGGGGTTGATGTCAACATCCCATCTTTGGCTGAGTTGCTGTGGTGCACATATAGAGGTCAGATGACAACTTTTGGGATTCAGTTCTCTTCTTTTTTTTTTTTTTTTTTTCCGGAGCTGAGGACAGAACCCAGGGCCTGGTGCTTGCTAGGCAATCATTCTACCCCTGAGCTAAATCCCCAACCCCTCTCTTTTACAATGTAGATCCTGGGGATCAAACACAGGTTGTCAAGCTTGGTGGCTTTACCTACTGAACCATCTTGCTCACTCCACAGCATCCCATTTAAAAGACTAGTCCACTGTCATAACCAAAGCTATTCATTAAATTAGCAAGCAAACTGATCTTACAGATGAGCTGTCCCATTGACCTTAAACATCCAATGCAGATAGGATGGAGGGGAATTTTGTTAACCAGCTAAGGGCTTCCTGCTTTGGCTTAGCCTGGAATAGCAAGTACACACAGCACACCGCTCAAAAGTGGTGGGATTCACGATCTCACTTCCCTACATTATGAACTCATTTCTGGGATCACTTCAGAGACACTGAGGAAACTGATTCGTGTTTTTAGCTTAAGGGAGTCGTGACTCAGCTTAGGTCTGAAGGCTGCTTCTCAGCCTGCCAGTAGAGCAGTGATTAGTGACTTCACGTGCATGTATATGTTCATGTGTGTGCAAGCGCACGTGTCCACATGTGTGCACACGGGCCTGTGGAGGCCAGATGTCAACCTCAGGTGTTGTTCATCAGGTGCTGGCCTGTAGTTGGAGAGCTTCTCTCCAGGTTCCACCAAGCCCCCGCAGTCCCACAACCCATGTATAAAATAATCATACAGACACTTATATTATTTAAACTGCTTGGCCATTAGCTCAGGCCTACCATTGTCTAGCTCTTACTCTTATATTTAGCCCATTTCTGTTAGTCTATACTTTGCCACATGGCTTGTGGCTTACCGGTGTCTTTACATGTTGCTTCTCATGGCAGCAGCTGGCAATGTCTCCTCCCAGCCTTCCTGTTCCCTACCTTCTCCTCTTCCTTGTCCCGCCTACCCTATCCTTCCTGCCTGGCTACTAGCCAATCAGCACTTTATTTATACAGAGTGATATCCACAGCATTGGGCACTATGTTTTTTGGAGGCAAGGTCTCTTCCTGGCCTGGGGCTTGCCATTTTGGCTAGGCTGGCTGGCCAGTGAACTCCAGGAATCCTCCTGTCTCTGCTCTCCCACTGCTGGAATTATAAGCATGCACCACCATGCCTGGCTTTTGTTTGTTTGTTTGTTTGTTTGTTTGTTTGTTTTGAGCTGAGGATCAAACCCAGGGCCTTGCGCTTGCTAGGCAAGCGCTCTACCACTGAGCTAAATCACCAACCCCTTGTTTATTTTTAATGTGGGTTTTGAGGACTATACCCAGGTCTTCATGCTTGTGCAGCGGGCCCTGTACCCCTGATCCACCTGCCCAGCACCCTATCCCACATTTACTCAATGTCCAGTGTGTAAGTGTTTTCAGTTACTCGAAGTGTGTAATGGCAAGGAGGAAATCTTCACTTCTCAGCAGATGACAAGAGCTGGAGGGGGCCATGCACAGAGAGATGTATCAACCATGAAACCTTGTGAGGCAGCATTCACCCCGGGCAGGAAAGGATGAGAAAGACATGGGGTAGCCCTGAGTGGAAAGCGGTGCATTAGCTACGCTTCTCCTTGCTCTCTTAGACCTGGCAAGTAGCAAAATTAATGAAGGGAAAGAATGGTTTGTCTACCACAGATGGGGAAGCATGGGGGACTAGCTCCTGTCTGTAGAGGCTGCCTGTTCACCTCCTGGTGGATCAGAGAGCAGATAATGGGAATGTCTCTTCTCTCTCTCTCTTATTCCCTCCCTCCCTCCCTCTCTCCGAGTCTCCCTCTCACTGTCCCTCCCCACTCTCTCTTCATTCCAGGACCCCATGGAGCTGTGTATATTAAGGCAGACGCTCTTTTCTCCTTCAATCTTCTCAGGTGACACCCTCACAGATACACCCACAGGAATGACCCACAATCCAGGACCTAGGCCTTGTCTTTTCTTTCTTGTTTTCTTTTTGTTTTTGTTCTGAGACAGAGTCTTACAAAGTAACTGTCTTAGTTTGTGTTTTTATTGCTGTGAAGAGACATCATGACCATGGCAACTCTTATAAAGAAAAACATTTAATTGGGGCTGCTTGGATACAGTTCAGAGGTTCAGTCCATGATCATCATGGTGGGTAGCATGGCAGCGTGCAGGCAGATGTGGTGCTGGAGCTGAGAGTGCTACATCTTGCAGGCAACAGGAAGTATACTGACTGTCACACTAAGGGAAGCTTGAGCAAAAGAGACCTCAAAGCCCACCCCCACAGTGACACATTTCATTCAACAAGGCCACACCTCCTAATAGTGCCACTCCCTTTGGGGGCCATTTTCTTTCACACCACCTCAGTTACCCCAGCTATCCCTAAATTCACTATGTGTAGCCAAAGCTTGTTGCAAAATCTTTGTTTAACTATGTAACGATGTGTTGCTGTTTTTTCTTGCCTGCCTAAGGCACCTGACTAGTCTAATAAAAAGCTGAATGACTAATATCGAAGGAGGAGGTATAGATGGGACTTACAGGCAGGCAGAGTAAGTAGGAAGAGGAATTTAGGCTCTGGGAGAAAGAAAAGGAGACAACAGGGAGACACCAGGGGCCAGCCAGCCAGACATGAGGTAAGCAGGACATACAGAATAAAAGAAAGGTAAAAAGTCCTGAGGCAAAATGTAGATGAAGAGAAACAGGTTTGAATTAAGTTAAAAGAGCTTGTGGGACAAGCCTAAGCTAAGGCCAAGCATTCATAATTAATAATAAGTCTCCATGTCTTTTGGAGCCAACTACAAAGACTAGCTTCAAACTTATGCCAATCCCTCTGCCTCAGACTCTGCAGTGCTGAGATTATAGGCGTGTGCTACCATGCCTGACTCCTTGAATGTTTCTTAATCAAATCAGTTATCAATGAAGATAACCATGTAAAGCAGTCAGGGGCACTTCAGTTGGTGGGACAGACACATCCAAAAGAGCTTATTATTGTGGGAGACATAAAAGCCCTCCTCTATCACTACTACAAAATTCTCATTGTCCATCAGCACCTGTGGTATGAATGGTATTCCTTCCCATACAGTAAACATGTGGCTTCCATACATGGTCAGGGTCCATTGGTATGTGAGAACAATTCAGCACATCATGCCCTGCTTTAACAAATGAAAGAGGACATGGAGCACCTTGTCCGTTGTGGAGGAAAGATGGATCTGATTCTCTTGTTGATTCTGAGTTATGATGTAAACTTGTCTCTTGCTTTATAGACCATGGTCAAAGAAGTGAGAGACTTAGTATCATTATGTCTATTGGACTGATCACAGTAACTGCGACAATTGGGTGCTCTTTTCAATTTGGTGGAGACAACACCTGGTAACCTTTTCTTTGCTCTTTTCAAGTCTTTGTTTCCAAGCTCTAAATACTATTTCTGCATCTCTCCCAAGCACTTGCCCACATGCACATGCATGCACATAACACTTGTACACATCAGATTATGAACGTGAGCATTGATGAGGGTAGATCTCTTGTGACCCAATCACTTCCCCAAAGGCCCACTGTGGTGGTTGGAATGAAAATGACCTATAGGCTCATAGAGAATGGAACTATTGGGAGCTATGGCCTTGTTGGAGGAAGTGTGGCCTTGATGGAGGAAGTGTGTTACTAGGGGTGGGCTTTGAGGTTTCAAATGCCCAAGATCACTCTCCCTGCTGCCTGTAGATCCAGATGTAAAACTCTCAGCTCCTTCTCTAGCACTGTGCCTGCCTGCATACTGCCATGCTTCCCACCATGAAGATAATGGACTAAAACATCAGCCAGTCCTAATGAAATGTTTCCTTTATAAGAGTTGCTATGGTTATGGTATCTCTTCACAGCAATACAAACCCTAACTAAGACAGCCACCTGTGAACATTGCTACATTGCAGACCAGACCTTCAACACTAGAACTGTTAGGGTATAATGCATATTAAAACCATAATAATGCACACATATATTTTAAAGATTTGCTTTTTTTTTTGCCTACATGTATGTCTGTGCACCACATGCATGCAGTGCCCGCAGAGGCCAGTAGAGGGCAAGAATCCCCTGGAACCAGAGTTACAGGCAGTTACGAGCTGCCATAAACTAAACCCAGGTAAGAGTTGTCAGTGCCCTTAACTGCTGAGTCATCCCTCAAGCCACATGACAAATAGGTTTCAAAGTTAGAATACAGCCCAAGCACTCACTGCCTTGGTCATGTTCCATTTGGTTGGTGTTTAGAGGAATTTTGCCTTTGAAAGTTCTCTTTTTCTTGTCCTAATTAAAGCTAAGGCTGTGAAGATGGTTTATTACAGCATTTGGTGCTTCAGTAAACAAATATGTTCTAAAAATGTAAATTGCTGTGTGGAACTAAAACATATGCCCCAAATTCACATTAATGATATGCAAGTTAATAAAGACTTTGGTAAGCAAATAAACTCTTGGGAATTGATTGTTGTTACCTGGATGCTAAAAATATAATATTTATTATAAATAAATACCTGGCTCAACATGATCACAAACAAATTAATCATGGATTTGGATATAAATATTATACTGGGAAAGCTTGAGTACAATGTGCTCTCCTTTTTTCTTCCTTCCTTCCTTCTTTTCCTCTGTCCTTCTACCCTCCCCCCACCCTTATTTTTGGTTTTTTGAGACAAGGTTTCTTTGTGGCCTTAAGCATACCACACACCTTTCTCTTTTTCTAATAGGGTCTCAGCTATTCCAGGTTGGCCTTGAACTTGTTATGTAGTTGAGGACAACCTTGAACTAGATCTTCCTGCTTCCACCTCCCAAGTGATGGGATTATACACATGTATCACAATGCCCAGTTTATGTGGTGCTGGAGATTGAACCCAGGACTTTGTGCATATGAGGCAAGTACTCTACCAACTCAGCCGCAGCCCCAGTCCTCAATGTACACTTAAACAAGTCCATTTACTCCTGTAGTATTGGGCATCTATCTATTTTTGTTGTTGTTTTGTTTTGTTTTTCAAGACAGCGTTTCTTTGTGTAACAGTTCTGGCTGTCCTGGAACTCACTCTGGAGACCAGGCTGGCCTTGAACTCACAGAGATCTCCTGCCTTTGCTTCCTGAGTGCTGGGATTAAAGGTGTGTTCCACCACAGCCCAGCAGGGCATCTATTTTCTAATAAAACACACTCATGACTGGTGGAATACACTTCATGTACCTTTACATGCATCCAGCTGATAGGAAGTTATGATGTTATTAATACAGTCAGTCACACTTGGGATGACTTGATCATGGAGAACTCTTTTAGTGCTGGTGTGTGAAGCTGGCTTGCCCGTGCTAGGCAAGTGTGAGCCACACTCTCACACCTTGGAAAACTCTTCAGTCAAGACAGTTGGGAGTTCACACCTTGGAAGGCTGCCCTCTTCAGAAACAAGTTGTATCCCATTCAGGTGATGTTTACACAATATCATATGTCAGCATTTCAGAAGATGGACCATGAAAGGACGTGAAACTTGTATCACTGGATGAAGCATGACACTCTGTGATGACCTGAGACTCCACCCTGGTACTGACAGACAGCAAGCTTGTTGGCCTCTGGGGATTCTGTCCCTCAAAGTAATCCATCCTTTCTAAGCCATTCTCTATTGGGCTTGGTCTCAGTCACAAGCCTCAGGAAAGTTAATAATAGGCAGAGAAGAGGGCATGGGCTGCCATGGAGAAGGGGTTCTCTTGCTCTGTTGAGATCCAGAGTTGGGCTCAGTTCTAACCTGCTAGCTTTGGTGTCTTGGGAAGAGTCATCCGATGAGGCTATCTGGCAAGTAGAGGCTGTCGCCTGTGATGCCTCTGCCATGTCCTTGGGCCATGTGCCCTTCCTGGTTACAAGGTTGCCCTGACGGCTTCAGGCCCAAGATCTCGTGCCTGTGCATCTGCCTGGCGAGGCTGCTGCTGTGCTCTCCAGCTCAAGTTCCTCTCTGATGAATTCTACTTCTTGGGACTCATTTCATAACTCCAAATTAATCTACAACCTCTGGAGGAAAGGTGGGACCTCGCCCCATGACTCTGCTCATGTCTTTGTCCAGGCTACCTGGTTCGTTTACTGGTCCCCATCTCTGTGTCTCCTGCCCTCATAACGGCTGTCAACTTGATGGAGTTCTTCAACACCACACCCCAGATGCTCTGAAGCCCCCCTCCCCTCCTACTCAGGAGCTCACTATTTCCATTTGAACTTTTGTGTCAGCTACTTTCTCATTGTCTCCAAGAACCAGTATAGTAAAGTCACTAAGAGCCTACAGTGTACCATGAGGCTGCTGGGGCTTCTGTGTTGCTTGTTGCCATTTGGTGACCTTGACAATGGACTTACTTCCTTTATGCCTCATTTTGTCATCTATAAAATGGGTTTGATAATTATACCTCCAGGGCTGTTATGAGGATTTGTGAGTGAGTTTTGTGAAGTGATGGGGGAATTAGTACCTTAAGCTCTACTTACAGATCTGACCATTGTCTATGTTTTCTGGGGTCATGGTTAACATTGGCTGTCAGCTTGTCAGGGTCTAGAATCACCTAGGACATGTCTATGAAGAAGTTTCTGCGTGGGGTTAATTGAGGTGGAAAGATACACCCTAACTGTGGTCAATTCCTTCCCATGGGCTTAAGTCCTATACTTAAAAAGGAGAAGGTGGGCTGAGTACCACCATTCATCTCTCTTAGCTTCCTGACTGTGGGTGCCATGTGACCAGCCAGTTCCCTCTCCTACCATCAAGCCTTTTCTGCCATGATGGTCTGCACCCTCAAAGTGTGAATCAAAACAACCTTCCTTCTTTTTTTAATATTTACATTTTTTTTCATTTTACATCCCAATCCCTGTTCCCCTTCCCTCCTTTTCTCTCACCCCCGCCCAGACCCTCCCATCCCAACCCATCCCCTCCTCATAGCGGGTAAGACCTCCCTTGGGTAGTCAACACAGGCTGGCATACCACATTGGGGCAGGGCCAAGCCCCTCCTCTCCCCCCTGCATCATGGCTGAGTAAGGCATTGCACCATAGAGAATGGGCTCTAAAAAGCCAGTTCCTGTACCTGGGATAAGCCCTGGTCTCATTGCCAGGGGACCCACAAACACATCAAGCCACACAACTGTCACCCTCATTCAGAGGGCCTAGTGTGGTCCCATGCAGGCTCCCCATCTGTCAGTCCAGAGTCCGTGAGCTCCCACTAGCTTGGATCAGCTATCTCTGTGGTTTTTCCCATCATGATCCTGAGCCCCTTTGCTCCTATAATCCCTCCTCCTCTCTTCAATCTGAACTCCAGGATCTTGGCCCAGTGCTTGGCTGTGGGTCTCTGCATCTGCTTCCATCAGTCACTGGGTATAGGTTCTATGATGACAATTAGAGTAGACACCAAACAACACTCCTTTCTCAAGTTGCTTCTTCAGCTATTTTGTCACAGCAATAAGGAACAGTAGCTAGCATACCCCGGGGGTTGTAATAGAGTATTATGGACTGGGAGGTCTAAGAAGCCTCGTAGTTTGGAGGCTGAAGTCCAATCTTAAGGTGCTAGTAGGGTTGGCTCCTGTGGAGGCGCCGCTTCCTGGCCTACAGATGGCCATCTACTTATGACCCCCTAAGTATGTCCGCACCCTTACCGCTTCTTCTTATAGAGACACCAATCAGACTGGATTAAAGCGTATCTATCTGATCTCATTTAAAACTAATTATTTCTTTATCAGCTCTCTTTTACACTTTGGGCTTTGTTTGTTCTTTAATTTTTTTTTCTTTTTTGGCAGGATCTTACTGTCACCCAGTCTGGCCTTGAACTTGAGAGCCTCCTGCCTCAGCATCCCCAGTAATACTAAGATTACAGCCATGAGCCGTCATGTCCAGCTGCTGTGCCTCCTCCTTGCCACCCTCTTTCCTTCGCTCCCTCTTTTCTTTCTTTCTTTCTTTCTTTCTTTCTTTCTTTCTTTCTTTCTTTCTTTCTTTCTCTCTCTCTCTCTCTCTCTCTCTCTCTCTCTCTTTCTTTCTTTCTTTCTTTTTTTTTTGGTTTTTCGAGACAGGGTTTCTCTGTGTAGCTTTGTGCCTTTCCTGGATCTCACTTGGTAGCCCAGGCTGGCCTCGAACTCACAGAGATTCGCCTGGCTCTGCCTCCCAAGTGCTGGGACCGGCTCGCTCCCTCTTTTCATCCCTCCCTCACCCATCTCTTTCGATTTTCTTCTTCCCCTCTCCCTCCCTCCTCCCTTCCCTTCTAATCTCTCTCTCCCTTTATTCCTTCTCTTTGGAAGATGAGGAAGGAACACAGGGCCTTGCGCTTGCTGAGCTATATCACAAGGTGCTGAGTACGAGACCATCAACATGTCCGTTTGTGATGGGGACATAGTTCTACCCCCAACAAAAACTGAACAAATAATTTGCATTTGGACCTGTCAAGCTCCTGAAGCCACTGTTATTGGGCTCCTGTCTGTCCCCAGTTTCGATTTAAAAGCCTTCCACTCACTGTGACAGCATTAGGAGGAAGACATTTGGGAGGTCATTGGGGCTAGATGCCTTTAGAAGAGCCGCTCCCTGCTCTCTAAAGTGTGAGAAATACTGAGAAGAGGACTGTGCACCCTGGAAAGGCTTCTGCCAGAGCCCCTCTGTGCTATTGGCTCCCCAACTGTAAGCCTCCAGGAGTGTGTGTGTGTGTGTGTGTGTGTGTGTGTGTGTGTTGTATGTAGATATACGTGGGCATGTGCATATATGGAGCCCAAAGGATAACCATAGGGATCATTCTTCAGATGTCCAGTGCTGTGGAATAAACCTTCCGTACACTGTGAAAATGTGTTGCTCTTATTGTTAATAAAAAGTTGCCGGGCGGTGGTGGCACACGCCTTTAATCCCAGCACTCCGGAGGCAGAGCCAGGTGGATCTTTGTGAGTTCGAGGCCAGCCTGGTCTCCAAAGTGAGTCCCAGAAAAGGCACAAAGCTACACAGAGAAACTCTGTCTCGAAAAACCAAAAAGAAAAAAAAAAAAAAAAGAAAAAAAGAAAAAAAAGTTGATTGGCCCATAACTGGGCAGGGTTTTCAGGGAAAAAGAAGGGTAGAGTCTGAGGAGTCACATAGACTAGGTAAATGAGCTTCAGAGCAGCACATATACTAATAGAAATGGGTTGATTTAAGTTGTAAAAGCTGGCTGGAGACAAGTCTAAGCTATTGACAGAACATTTGTAATTAATAATAAGTCTGTGTAGTTATCTGGGAGTGACTGCTGGGACACAGAGAAGCTCTGCCAACAGTCCAGCTTTTTTCTTTTTCTTTTTCTTTTTTTTTTTAAGTCAAGGTGTCTCACTGGCCTAGAACTTGCCAAGTAGGCTACCTAAATTCAAGGATCCATCCATCTCCACTTCCCCAGTGTGGGGATTACAAGTGCATGCCATCATGCCTGGCTGTTGTCCATGAGTTCTTGGAATTGAACTCGGGTCAACGGAGCTGTCTTCCTAGCCCCGTTACTTTTTTACAGTACCCAGAACTAGCTAAAGCAGCATACTAATGGACTCCCAATGTCTGGACCCCCAAGTGCTGTCTAAAGGATCCTCGTCTCCAGTATTGGGCTGGGGCTGCAGCTGGGCCTTCCTAGCCCAGCCCGAAGACCAGGGTGCATCCCTTTGCCTTTTGGGGGCCCTGTATGACCTGGCACTGCAAGGAGCATCAGCCTCTGGTCTCTCGATGTCCTGTGTTGTGGTGCCAATGTCACGAACCCAGAAGGTACAAGACAGAGAAGACAGCCTAGCACAGAGCTGCTGGTTAGTGGCTAGAAAGAGAGGAATGTCCTAGTCGCTAGAGAGACTTGCAGTGACGTGTTCCCATGGGTGGATGGATTCTGGGATCTCTTGACAGGCCCTGACAAACACTTTAATCCTTCCAATGTCTTTGTCCATAGCAATTCTGAAGTCTTCGAGCATAACCAGAGACTTGACTATGTCCTCCTCTGCTAATCATAGCCAAGTCTTGTCTTCCAGGTAGATGTGAGGTCAGTGCTTGCAGAATGGTCACCCTCAATCATACTGTGCCCCAAAAGTTTACAGTTTCAGTGTACCAAGGTGCTGAATGGGATGTCAGCCACTGTCTGACGTGTTATCTTCTCTCCTCTCTTCAGTACATCTTTACCAGTGGTACAGTTTTGTTTTAAATCCTGCATCTCTGTAGGATTCAGTCTCCACAGTAATTGTTACAGAGGCAAATCTAGTCACTAATCAATGCCTATTTATTGAGCACACATTACATCAGGCAATGCTACCCACTTGTGTTATTTTCTGGATATTCAAGAGCTCTTATGAGAAGGCTGCTATTGTCCTCATATGACCACAGCAGCAGGGTGGTTGGTGTGGGAGGCTGCATGTGTGGTGGGGGTGGTGAAGGCTGTCAGCATCAGCAGAGCCAGCACTGGACAGAACCAGAGTTCAACCCAAGTCCCAGGCTTCTGCCAATATAGTTTCTTTTGTTTTCCAGTCTTCTAAATAGCCGGGCCATTATTTATCCCCCACACAGACACTACCTGTCCTTTTGGTTTATATTTGGTGGTGCTGAGGTTGAAGCCAGGGCCTCACAGGTGCCAGGCAAGTACCCTGCCCCAGAGCCACTTCCCCCTTCTTTCCTGTCCTTTGTCATCGGTTTGTTCCTATGTAATCTGAACGAAAGTGGGCCGTTTCCAGGTGCATCTGCGTCCAAATGTCAGAGGCTGGCCAGGGCTAAAACAAAGCCACAATTATTGCATCCAGAAGCAAGCGTTGAGACAGTGGCCTCAAAGCATCCGGGACAAAGGGATTGGTTTATATTTAAAACAGAATTGAACCGAGTCTAATTTAACTTAAAAGCAAAAAACAAAAAAACAAAAATAAAATTGAACACAAATTTAAAAAGCTTCAGGTAAGTGGTGGGGATTTTTACCAAAAGATTTGGAAAGAAAAGCTGGGGAGTGAGCATTCGCCAGCCCCCAGCTGGGGTAATGACAGGCCTGGTTCCTCACAGAAACACTTCCAAGTCCCCTACTCCAAATGCATGCTGCCCTGACTGATGCCATGCTGCTGCTTTTGTGGCTCACTGGGGAATGCTGCTTCCCGCTCCAGCCAGTCCTCTATTTCTCACCCAGAGGCAGCCCTCCCCCAGCCTTAATTACCACCGTTAGGCCAGCATTAAGCTACACAGTGGGAAGAGTGAAGTTGGGAGCAAGCAAGTGATTTATGGCCTGTAAGTGGCAAGGAAGTCTGACAAGGCTATGAAGCCAATGGTGCATTTTTGTGGTTTCCTAGCAGCTTACAAAATGAAGGTGCATGCACATTTGTGGAGGTGCATATATGGGGGGGCAGGGTAAGCGGGCATGTGTATGGAGGCCAGAGAATAACCTTGGGGGTTGGTCCTCAGGAGCTAGCCAGCTTGTTTTTTGAGACAGGGTCTGTTTTACTGCTTGCCAGTTAGGCTCTGCTGGCAGGACAGGGCCCCGCTAGGGACTGCCTGTGTCCACCTTCCCATTGTTGAGTTTAGAAGCACACACCATAGTATTCAGCTTTCTTTCTCTCTTTCCCTTTCTTTCTTTCATTCATTCATTCATTCATTCTTTCTTTCTTCCTTCCTTCCTTCCCTCCTTCCTACTTCCTTCCTTCTTTCTTTCCTTCCTTTCTTTTTTGTTTTTTCTTTTGTTTTTTTGAGGCAGAGTTTCTCCGTGTAGTTTTGGTGCCTGTCCTGGATCTTGCTCTGTAGACCAGGCTGGCCTCGAACTCACAGACATCAGCCTGGCTCTGCCTCCGGAGTGCTGGGATTAAAGGTGTATGCCACCACCGTCCAGCTGTATCTAGCTTTCTTATGTGGGTTTTGGTATCTAACTCAAGTCCTTGTGTGGCAAGCACTTAACCAAATAGGCCCCATCTTTCAGCTCTTAAACTCCCTAGTGTAACAATAGGCAGTGTGGTGGTGGTTTGGACACTTTTGCATTAAAATCCAGTTAGTTAATAATAGTGAAAAATGGGAATATTTTGCAGATAGCCAATAGCCATCTAGTACTACTTAATGCTTGCTCAGTAGGAGGGGATTCGTGCCTAGTATTGTAAACCTAGTCACTATCCATGGCTAGAGAGGTCATAGACCCTAGAGAAGAGTCTACTACTGCCACTTCCCCAATCCAGTATATTT
The DNA here is from genome assembly GCF_903995425.1 of Onychomys torridus. Taxonomy (NCBI): domain Eukaryota; kingdom Metazoa; phylum Chordata; class Mammalia; order Rodentia; family Cricetidae; genus Onychomys; species Onychomys torridus. Next base: position 54,918,623 of record NC_050447.1, read on the forward strand.
ACTAACCACATTCTAACGCTTACCCTTACACCTACGGGTCAGTGTCGCTCTCTCCCCTCATCAAGGAAGCTTCTTTTTGCAGCAGTCAGGAACCGTTATAGAAAGCCACAACTGTTCAAACTGTAGAGAACTACTGGTGCTCAGCCCCAGTTGATACATCTACATGGCAACCCCTTTGCCTACAGTTGAGGGGACATCATAGAAGTGGGATGGGAGGCTGTCGGGCTGGAGAACAGGCTGTTGGCACTGCACAGGTGATTCCCACACAAGAGACAGAGGAGCAGGGAATCTGCTGTGAGGGAGTATCTTCTATATACGATGGGGAAGCTACAGCCATGAACTCTCAACAACAGTTGTATAAATAAGGACGGCACAATGGCCACAGGATCGAACAGGCCAGTCAGGATGGAAGAACTCTCACAAGGCCCACACCCAGATGAAGAGCCTCAGGCAATTAGTAATAGCTGCACAGTGAGGAAGAATCAGGGTTCTCCAGGTGTGAGCCTGACGAGTTATCTAGTCCCAAGTGGTCAGCCCTGAACATATAGACATAGGACAACACTAAATGGACTCTGCAGACTGAATTTGCATCCATCCATCCTTCCATCCTCCCACCCACCCACACACCCACATACCTACCCATCCATGTAACAATAACAAAGAAAAGGTAAGGGATTTGAAAGAAACAGGGAGGAGTTGGAGGGGAGAGAAGAAGGGGTGGACACGATATGAATATAGTACTCAGGTGTGAAATCCCCCCCCCAAAAAATTTAAATTACAAGAAGAAAACACAGAGAAGAAGAAGAAGAAGAAGAAGAAGAAGAAGAAGAAGAAGAAGAAGAAGAAGAAGACCTTAAGAAGATTTAAAAAATTAATAGAAACTTGGAGCGTGGTATTGAATCAGGAGTAATGTCACACATTTTTTCATTTTGAGGGGCAGTGCTACAGATCATGCTAGGCAAGCACTCTCACTGAGTACTGCCCCAGTCCTGATGACACTTAGGAGTGGTTCTCATGTGTCAGGTGACCCACTCAGTGCTGGAGACACCAAGGGGAACAACACCAGAGCCTCTGATCACCTGGGATGTGGGAGGCCAGCTCCCACCTTTTAGAGAGTTCCTATGAGGAGGAGAGAGGGATAAGAAACTTCTACACAGAAAGGTAGGGAGGAGACAGACAGAAACACAGGATAGCTTTGGGAGGACCTGGATCAACATCCACCAGCCCCTTCTGTCTCTTCAAAAGGGCTTTTTATAACAATGCCAAGGGGCAGGGCAAAAGACTTCCCCTTTGCTAGATCAAAGTACACCACACAGATAAGTGCAGACCCTTCCAAACACCTAGTAACCATGCCCATGGTTCAATCCACCCTATGCAGCCCTGCTGGGTAAAGCAAGCTCAGATTCTCGACCCTGAGTAAGTTCTCACTATAAAACCTCTGTAGGTCTCTACACTGGCATTTACAGACATTCTTTGACAACCACAAGCACAGATGTAGGACTCTCTTGTGGTGCCAGACAAGCTTAGAAACGGATTTGAGCTGGTCCGAGAGGTTCACCATATGACGGTGAGTCTTTGCTGATCTTGAGTTGAGATCTATAAAATAAACAGACCTACCACAGTCCAGCAGCGGACAGATACATCAAGTGCAGAGACCCTGCGGGAGCAAGAAACAGAGCCAGTGAGGCAGCCTTGAGTAATGGCCTCATGGAGGACACAAGGTTTGGAGGAGAGAGGTGACAGGCACTGGAGAGCAAGTCCAGGGCAGAGGAAGCAGGCCACTGGAGGTCACACCATGGCTCTGAGAAATCTTTGAAGCCATGGAGTCAAGACAGCAGCCTACAGTAAATTATTACAAATGGGTCTGAGAATGTCACAAGTTAGCAAAACCTAACTACAGCAGAATCAAACACAGGAATTTGATTAAAAATAAAAACTGGAGGGTTTGGAGGAGGTGGATCAGGGAGTAAAATACTTGGAACCCCAGCACCTATACCAAAGCTAGGGGCGATGGTAAACGTCTGGAATCTCAGCTCTGGTGGGAGGGAGGGAGATAGAGGGATTCTAGGAGCTGCTGGTTAGACAGTTTAGCCAAAATAAGAGCACCAGGTTCAGTGAGATACAATAATTAAAAACGAAAAACAAACAAAAAACAAAAACCCCACACCTAGCAAATGTCAGGGCATGCCAGGCTCGGTTGTCACTGGGTCATCCACACTCATATCCAGGAGTGTGAATCCTGGGTTGACAGCAGTTCATCTGCCGCCACTGCCGCTCTGGGCAGAGAAGGTGCTCAGCCCAGGAGATGCGCCTGGAAGTTGGGCCACCTTTGGTCTTGGGATTGTCCTACCACCCGGAAGCTGAGAATGTTACCGTGTAAATAAAGTCTATCTCAGGCACTGCCACAGCCCTGTTCTTCCTCAGCTGCAGTGAACGCCAGCTCTCATGATGTCAGCTCAAACTCCAGCAGTCACCACACAGAACCCCTTCTGCCTGTCAGTGTTCTCTCTCTGATGGCTCCTCCATGGGGGTCGGGGTGCTGACAACTCCTGGCTTCCTCAGGCACCAGGCAGGCGCTCAGCATCACAGACAAAACCTTTGGACCGCTGTGAGGGGTGGTGGGGGACAGCTAGAAGCTGCTCTCTGATCACCCTGGGACTCTAGTGGCAGAGCTGTGAGAGGGAATGGCAAAGACCCTGTGGAGCCCAGACATTCCGGGTTGGGGGCAGGGGACCCTCGGAGGAAGCAGAGTGCAGGAGAGGCATGCAGCACCTGCTCTTCCTGCCTGTGTGCCAGCTCTTTGTCACCACAGGGCCTTGTGGTACCTTGTTCTCTTGCTCCAGAGGTCGCTGTGAGTATGGGCTTTCCTGGAAGGCCATCCTGTCCCTTCACTCCACAGGGTGAGAAGGCAAGAGTGTCTGAGGATGTCACGTCAGACACTCAGTGGGAGACACATGGTGTGCCTTGCTGTTTGCCCACAAACCCCAGAGCACAGCGTTTGTGTGGGAAAGCACCTGTGCAGCCTGTTCTCCAACCAGACAGCTGGTGATTACAAGTATTTTGTATTCAAAATGTTGTCAAACACACCCTTAAAGTGTCCCACTAACGAGGGGAGTTATCAATGTCATGTTGCTAAGGACATGTAAAGAGGAGTCAAACACCAAATAAAGTGCAAAGAAGAAGAAGAAAAAGAAGAAGAAGAAGAAGAAGAAGAAGAAGAAGAAGAAGAAGAAGAAGAAGAAGAAGAAGAAGAAGAAGAAGGAGAAATCCAGCAGAGGGATCCAGTTGGTAGACACAAAACCCGACTTTTTATTGAAGTGTAACACATATGGAAAAGCACCCAAAAGTATACGACTGGGAGTTTTTGTTTTTTTTTTTTTTTTTACAAACTAAACATATCAGAGGGACAGGCAGCTAGATACAGAGACAGAACATTCCAGAAGCCTCTTGTGCCCCCTCTCTGTTGCCCTTTGAGAGCAGCGACTGTTCTTCCTTCAGTCAGCTTGGACTAGCCTGCTCTCAGTAACCCAGCCAGGCCTGGAAGGTTCTCAGTGAGCTGTGGGTGGAGCTGAGACTGTCCCTTCTGGGGCTGGGCAGGAGTCCACCATGTGAACGACCCTCATCTGCTTCTCCCTCCAACAAGGGCAGAAGGGCCTTCTGCTTCGGGGTTACTAAGAACAGTGCCTCCATGGCCACTCTAGAGAGTTTCTTCTGAGATACGTACACATTTCTGTCAAGTACATACTCAGGAGTGGAGTTGTCAACTCACACAATATTTACATCCAAATAAGGATATTTCATGGAGTGAGTTTACTGGATGGATCTCACAGACTCCAGGAATGAACAGAAATCTGGGGATAAGTAGAAAGACGTTGGGAGTGAGAAAGTTCAATGGGTACAAGGTGTGGCGTGGGAGCGTCTTCCCAGGACAGTTACTAGTGGATGTCAGAAGATGGTTGGAAATGGGGACAGTGAAACAGAGACAGTTTGGTAGGAGATTAAAGCACACTGTTCCTGACCTACTTCGCTGCCCTAGGTACTGTCACAGTCCTTGGCTTTTGTGGACCAGGGTCTCCTCTGTTGGGTGAATGATGCCAACATGGGTCATAGAATAAAGAGATTTTTGTTATAGCTCAACAAAACCTCGTGGGATCTTAGCCTCTCATCTCACGCACAGTAGTAAAACTAAGCATTTTCCACAAAAGCTGCACAAACCCATGATAATGTAATAAAAATGATACAGTCCTCATCACCAGAACCATGGGATCTAGGAAGTCACATACTCTTCCCAACGTTATAGGTTGTCACCCAGCATATATTGGTTTTCAAGGATAATCAGAGCCTTACTTGGTTTCTGCCCTAGCAGAAGAGCAAGAGGGGTAATTAGCATTGCCTGCAGTTTGCTGGCTTGAACAGCTTGGCACATACCGGCTTGCCCAGCAGCACACCGCAAGCCTCTCCCAGAGCCAGAGGAGCAGCCGTTTCCAAACACCTACAAAACAAAGTCCTCACTGAGCGCTCCACAGCTGCGCCTTTGTCAGGAGGCCATGGAGGTTTTCTAGACGGGGCCCATAGCCTCACCTTGGAAAATCCCAGGGCTTACTGCTATCTGGTCTTAGGGTACCCACATATCATTTATCACAAACTGCTAGAATCCCGGCTTGTGAGACTTCTCCCAGCAAAGGTGGGAGAGAAGTGTGCAGTAAGCTTGTGTGACAAATGTGTTTGCTTCCTTCCTAGTGTGCAGGTAGGATTGTTTGTGGATCTGCACAGATGCAACAGGCGGCCACAGTGCAGGGGTTCAGGGGTGGACTACCCACATATGGAAGGCATGGTCTGCCTGCACTGTCGGCAGCCTTGAGCAAATGTCATTTCTCTGTCCTTCAGATAGTCCCTCTCTAAAACAAACCACACTGGGATTCATTGTTAGATTAGAGATGTTAACAGCCATACTTTCTCAGATCAGTAAATGGCATGTGACTGACTCTGACCCACTACTTCAGGGCAGGGGTGTCTCTGCTGAGATTCCCAAGGGCCTCACCTTACTAGAGACACCAAGCAGGAGGAAGCAAGCAGGAAGAGTGGCATTCTGACTGAGGAGGTGGCCCAGTGGGCTGTCCTGGTGAGTATCTACAGTCAAGGCTGCCTTAGTGTATATACCACAGATGCATCTTCAGAAGCATCAGCTCTGGAATGTTCAGTAAGAGGCAGGTGGAGACAATGGCCATCTACAGGGTCTGGCACATGGCCTATGAAGACTCCTATGATAGACATGCCAGGAGAAAGAGACCTCACTCTCATATGTGGCTGGCTGACATGGTCTCATTTGATACTGAATTACTGTGGGGGGGGACACTTGGGCATGGTTTCAACTTCCATGAATTACCCACTGAAATTTTTTAACTGGATATATTTACATTTGTGGATTAATGTTTAAAAACTGTAGACCCTTAAATCCACATTTTACATGGCACATTTGTTATTTGACTATAAAAATGTCTGTTTTTTTCTCTATAGATGGAAATAACAAAAATGAAACCAAAAGAAGAAGAAGAAGAAGAAGAAGAAGAAGAAGAAGAAGAAGAAGAAGAAGAAGAAGAAACAGTGTCATGAAAAAATATGGTAAACCAAGATGAGCCCAGATCACGATTGGATAGAGAGGGAAGTGGTGTGTATGGGAGGCATGCCTCTAGACGGGAGGAGCGTGCACATCTCTACTCGGGACTTTTACAACAGGAAGGGGTCCATTTCATGACCATGGGTGTTAGAGAATGGTGCAGAAGAACTTCTTCTCCCGGAAGGGGTTTTCTGAGGCAGGCACTGGGATGATGAGAGGGTCCTCCCGCACGTGGGCTTCACAGTAGGCCAGGAGGTCTGAGGCTGCCTGGGAGACCTGCAGGGACACAGCATAAATACCTGGTTAAAGGTGTTCACAGAGTGGGTCCAGGCTGAGGTCCACCAGAAGAGTGGCCATGGCCAAAGTCGGGCCATATGGTATGCAAGATCAAACAAGTCCAGGGGCTGGCAGGTTTGGGTAGAACTGAGGTGATGGGTTTGGATGATGCTGCAAGGACCCGTTGTCCTAGAGGTCAAGGTCGGGATCCTGGGGGCTGAGAACATGCTGAGGGTGTGGCTCTCACCTAGCATGGATTTGATACCAGCCCCTCCAACAAGTGAGCAGAGAGAACAGAGCAGAGTAAGCTCACAGTGACTCTACAAAGCCATTTCGGTAAGAATAACACAGAAGCTATTCCTAGCCAGCCAGGCTGATTGTAATTATTAGTATTGGTTTTTCTACAGTCTACTCTCATAGCCAAACTAGGAGAGACACTCTGTTCCCTTCAACAGGCCCCCTATTCAGCTCTGCTTTATAAGCCCTCATCTTACAAATTGCATTTAATATTATGCTTATATAATATTATTATATTAGTATATAATATACTTATTATATACTAACGTGTGCATACATGGGGGAGAAAGCAGGTGCATGCCATGGAACACATGTAGATGTCTGAGAACAACTTTTTTTGCAGAGTCAGTTCCATCCATCCACCTTTATGTGGGCTCCAGACATCAACATCCAGTCATCAGGCTTTTGTTGGAGGCATCTTCACCTGCTGAACCATTATCCATCTAGCTCAAGCTCACATCTTCCAGTGACAGGCAGCTGCTCCCTCCAGACGGGCTGCTGCTGACCAGGAAACCCTTTCTTCTGTTCTCCTTCCAGACTCTTCTTGATCAACACACAGAAACTGCATAGCGAACTCCCCCAGTTTGAGTCCAGAAAAAGAGCTGGGTGTTCACAGAGAAGGAAATGGTGTGTCCTTTTATGCGGTCTGCTGCCAGACAGTGTGGCCCAGATTTAGGGTGGGCATTCTGATCTCCAATGATCCAGACTTAGCATGGGTCTTCCCACCTCAAATGATCTACTCAAGAAAATCCTTTACTGCTCATGTCTTAGTGGTTGCAGATGTAGTCATGTTGACAAACTGAGATTAGCCATTACAGGAAGTGAGGGGAGACTATCCTAAGGGGCCCATCCCAGCCAGCCACAAAACCTGCTTTGAGGTTTCCCCACCTTCCACCTTAAGATTATCTTTTCCAATTTCCACCCCAGACCTGTCTGTGTCTGTGGTAGTCCGATTCCCACAGGTAACTCCATTAGACACAAGTTGATATTTTTCTTCCCCATCAAATAAAATAAGTATACATTGCGTGGACGAGTCAAGCCCAATCCTGACAAATGCTACATTTGTTTGGAGTGTGAAATGAGAAAGGATCTCTTTGTACTACCCTTTCTTTCCTGCTGGAAATAAACTCTTCCTTGGGGGTTTCTTGGGTATTTTGTCACAGCATCAAGAAAACAGTTAACTGGAAAATGAAATCTGGACCATTGAGTGCAGGATGGCCAGGCGAACAGGCCTAAATGGACTCCTAAAGGAGTCTCGCTGCAGTGAAGGACAGAGGTAGGGATCCCAGAGGTTGCCAGAGGGGCAGCTGGGTGGATGTACTGCCTTCCCACATTGGTGGGACACGAGCAGCTTTCCATCTTGGTGGAGGTGAGCATGATGGGCAGGAAGCACTTGGCATTTACTTCCAAGTTTAGAGCAGGCATGTACACACAGGTCCTTTCTTTCTATGCCACAGCTATGTCCCATTGCCCTCACTGTGGGACTCCTGATCTGTGAGTCCATCAGGGTTATCTCTGTGCCCTATCATCCCTTGTCATGGCTAAACATGCCAGCTTGGTCTTCCGCTGGGAAGTTCCCATCTCCATGTACGGTTAGGATTTAAAAAGCTGACTCTGCTATTAAAGGTAGAACCACAGACCACAGGTAAAACAAGCTTAGAGACATAGAACCACCTCTGGATGTCACTAATCCAGAGGTCAGAGGTGAGTTCCTTACCGAAGATCACATCTAAGCATAGGAGGGGAGATTGGACAAGAAGCCTGAGGTCAGGGATGCAGATCCAACAGTCCCAGGAGGCAAGAGTCCAAGTTGGCCCCTTCAGTCATTCCGCCATCCCCCAAAATGACCCTGTCTCACTTTTCCTGACCATGCTCTGATAATTCTGAATTCTTTATCTCATCCAGGAAGTGTTTACTGAGTATCTATCTACCTTGCTGAGAAGATGACAGGGAAAAACTAAGACACTAGAGCCAGCCAAGAAGACTCAGAAATAACCCAGCCACTGCAGGCAGCAGCATGTGTTGGAGTCACAGATGTGGAGGCGGAGGACCCGACATAGGCAGCTACTGGTTGGCAGATGGCTTGTGAGTAAGCAGGGCAGCTTTCCTGTCCCTTGACTACTTTACCTTTATACACAACCAGCGGCAGTCTCCAGTCTCGGTTGGGGTTTGGGTGGGTGAGGGCGGCAGCAGAGAGAGGTCATTTACTTAATTGAGAACTACCCCCAGTTCAAATTTATCGCAGGCAAGGCATGGGGGTAGGGTTAGGATGGGGGACTTGGTGGGGTGTGTGCCCAGTGGAAGAGCTGAAAGGTCCAAGCACCTCTCTCGTCCCAGAGTCTGCAACACCTGGCAATTATGCTGGGTGTCTGGCCTGCCCAGTTCTGAGCAGGTTCTATCTAGAAGTTTTTTTTTTTTCTGTCATGTTACAAAGGTGAGATTGTGCTTGATGCTACTACCATGCTCCTTTTAAGAAAAAAAGTTCTTAGGTTGCTTTTTTTTTTTTTTTTTTTGGTGGTGGTGGGGTGGTTGGAGACAGGCTTTCTCTGTGTAGCCTTGGCTGTCCTGGAACTGACTTTGTAGATCAGGCTGGCCTTGAACTCATAGAGATGCCTTTGCCTCCCTGGTGCTGAGATTAAAGGTGTGCACCACCACCGTCCATCTATTGGGTGGCCTCTTTTGCAGCTGTTCTTTCCAGACTGCAGCTACACCTACTCAGTTGTATCCCATCCATACACCCAAATGGCCCAACAGAATCTACAAAGAGGTACACTCAGGACCAAGTAGAGGCACTTGGTGTAGGAGCAGGAGTGTGTGGACCTGAGTTGGTTCCACACGGTGCCAGTTTTCTAGATGCACCCAGAATTACTGACACATGATTGTTGTAGTTTGAAAGTCCTTTCAAAACTCACTTTGAAAGTTAAGGGCCCTCACAAACGGGTTCTGGGTGCCCCTCCACCCCCATAGGCTACGGTGTTACTGTAGAACAGAGCTCCTGAGAAGGAGCCGAGCTTAGCCTGAGTTTTCTCTGGCCTTCCCTGGCGGCTTGCCTTCCCACCATGTGATGACAGCCTGGGGGCCCTGCCCGGCACAATGCCTTGCCCTTGGACTTCTAGCTCCAGAGCTGTGAGAAACACCTTCCTTCCCTCCTTCTTCCCTTCCTGTTTCTTCTCTCCCTGCTTCCTCCCAATCTTTCCTTCCTTTTCTTTCTCCTCCTGCCTTCTCCCCCACCTTCTATTCCAGACACAGAATTCTGTTACAGTTGCAGAACATGAGCTCAAACAAAAAGCCTGAGGCCAGGGATGGCGATCTGACAATCCCAGGAGGAAAGGGTCCTTCCACATGGCCCCTTTAGTCATTCTACACTCCCAACAAATGATCTTATTCCATTTTTTCTGACTATGCTCTGCTGATTCTGAATTGTTTATAGGATTTTTACTCAGACAATTACACTCTAAAGAATGGCCTACTTCTGCCGAGCCGCATCTAACGCAGTGTAAATTATTTTATATCAAGGTAATCAAGGGAATTTCTACCTTAACCAGACCCCCTCAGTTCGATAATATTGTCCGAAGTCTATTTATGTCAGTATAAGCAAAGCACCTTGAATGTCTGCCGGTGCTCACTGTACTGTGTCCAGAGAAGATAAACATGGGTAATGACTATTTTCAGGCATGGAACATTACACATGAAAAATGCCATCATGGCTGTGGTGGCTGTAATTTAGAGTCACAGAGGAGACACACCTTTGGGTGTGTCTACGAGGGTGTTTCCAGGGAGGTTTAAGGGAGGTGGGAAGACCCAGGCTGAGTGGTACCCGCCCACGAACTGGGTCCTAGTCTGCATAGAAAGGCGAACAGGAGCTGAGCACCAGCCTTTCTCTCTCTGCTTCCTGACTGCTAATGTGATGTGACCAGCCACCTCATGCTCCTGCCAGGCCTTCCCATTATGATGGGCTGTATCCAACTAGGAGCCCTTCCTTACGGTGTTTCGTCAGGTATTTTTGTCGCCACAGCAATTGGGAAAAGTAATACACTGGCCCATGGTGTTCTGTCCCAGCATTCACTAACCTAACTGCTGCCAGGGCTGAAGGAGTTTTTTCTTAATCAGAATTACATTGATTTTTGTAGCTTGAGGTTTCCTTCCTGCAAGGTACAGGTGGCAAACAGTGTCAGATGCCAAAACATCTGCCGCTTCTGAAACGAGATCGATAATCTCAAAGATAAAATTTTACCATGGTAGGAAACGGACGACTGCCTTCTTGTGCTGCATTCTTGTCAAGCATTGAGATTGTTGTGATGAGCTGCCCTGAGCATCCCGGTCTCCTACCTCAGCATCCAGCTGTTAGGGTTATAAGACAGCAGATGCTCAGAGAAATGGGTAGCCTGGGAACAACTGTGGAATTTTCCCATTGCATTTCAGAGTAAAAGAGGTGATTAAAACAGCCCAAGTTAGCACATAATGCTGTTAGTTGCACTATAATTACCAGCTTCAATGACGGGAGAAAATGTTGCAATTACTATAGTCACATTCCATGACAAGACAGATGCCATAATTACTTCTCTCGCGGTGACACCCACTGCACTTAGCTTGTGCATCTGAAGTCAAGAGGGCACCTACTTCTCAGCAGTCCTGGTCTATTGAGCAATATAGAATCGAAGGAGAGCATCTGGGTTGGCTTTGTCTGTTCTTCTCTCCACCCCCAGAAAACAAAGCCATGACAGGGTTAAGAGTGCAGCCAGGCTGTACTCAGCATGCAGCAATGGCATCTTCTCTAAGATCAGGCCCAGTGCACACTCCGGCAGTGGCTACCATGTGCCCTTAGGCCCACAGGGATCCTCAGGACATCACAAGTACAGGTCTTGCCTCTGAATTCTGAGCGAGTGTCTGTGCTCTTCTTCTTTCTAAACTTGAACAGAGTGGAGCCCAACACACTGGCTTCTGAGAACAATCTCTAGGCACTGCACAGCCTGGCTTTCTCCAATCCTAGGGCTGTGAAGCAAATTCCAGGCTATTGGGGAATGGTCTGAATGGGGAGGTGATGTCTGAAGCACAGGAGGTACTGTCCTCAGGGAGGGAGCATCTCCTGTCCCTAGAGAGCATGTGGGGTAAAAGCCGGATGGTGATAGCATGAATAATCCTTAAGGCTGGATGTCTCTAAAGTGGGAGCCACGGTCACGGCTATAACAGCTTTTCCTTCATATCAAAAGCTGGTTGAGCACTGGGAAGCATAAATGTGAGGGTTAGGTTAATACCACCAAGCTCACTTCGGTGAGGACTGTTGTTTACACAGCCACCACAGGACCAACAGGCCCCAGCCCACGTAGCCTACAATTGACCCACATGTGCCCTGGATCTTGACTTAACCAAATCCTTTCAACAGGTGGGCAGATGTCCCATCTGACTGGACACCGCTCAGTCTTCATGATTTCCCAGTTTTTTTACAAGAAAAGCTGTAACTCAAAAAACTAGGTGGGGCAATGCATACCTGTAATTTTAGTGCTCAGGAGGCTGAGGTACGCCTGGCAAGTACAGACTCTGTCTAAAAGGAAACAAGACAAAACCACCAAAAGCCACAATTCAAGCATCTCACAGCTTTCTCAGGAGAGCACTTACATGGCAAGGCAAGCCACCAGGGTCAAGGATGGATTCAGCAAGGACCCTGGTCCCAGCACAGAGGGATTCTAGAATGGTAGGAGCTTCGTTTTTCCTAGGGAAAATGGTGAGCCCTGACTTAGCCTCAGTGGGCACCGACACTCCCTGTCCTGACTGGACACGGCACACACCACACAGCCCTGACTTAGCCTCAGTGGGCACCGATGCTCCCTGTCCTGACTGGACACGGCACACACCACACATCCCTAACTTAGCCTCAGCGGTCACTGTCAGGTCCTGTCCCACCGGCAGGACACACACCACACAGCCATCTAGCTTTTTACTTCTGCAAGTGGTAACGGTTCCTGCAGCACAGTGAATGCCATCCTGATGCTTCTGTGACTACTGTACTCATGGAGCTGTGTCTGGAGGGATAGAGAATGTCCTGCCCTGCTCTTGGGTTTAGTTAAAAGGTTGTTCTCCTCTTATGTGATCTTCATTCTAGAGTCACTGACCACGCTAACCTATGTCTTACCAAATATCAGTTTTGGCTTTTTCCAGTTTGAATTTATAAGCTGTGAGGGCAGGGGGCAGAAATCACATTTTGCTCTTTCTAAAGATCCCCACCTGCTGACATTGCACATGGCTCTTAGGAGGGAGCTGGGTAAGAGGTGTTGCAGTTGTTAAAAAGGAATCACCATGAAAAACTCAGGCTCAACCACAGGTGTGGAGAAGTCACAAGCTGGATCTCATGGGGCTTGCTCAGAAAATGTCTGCACCAGGTAGTTTATCCACACTGAGGAAATCAGTGGGACACAATCTAACTCAACTTAGTTGGTAATGAGACTTCTTGTGGAAAGAAGATTCCTTCTATTTACTGAGCTGCATGGTTACTGCTGTCCTGGTACCAGCCTACACCTTCCAAAGACCTTCCTGTCTAGAAGGAACCCAGCCCTCAGGGACAATGTCACCTTTGTAAAGGAGGCAGTTCTGGGAAAGAATCCCACTACTGAAATAATTTTACCGTTTTCAGAATGCGTGATGGTTAATATTGATTACCAACCTGATTGGACTGAGCGATGCCAGGTGAGTAGGCATTGAGCACAACTCTGGCCAGGCCTGTGAGTGTTTTATTAAGTAGTTTAATCCACTTACGGAATCAGAATTTGAATAGCCTATTGGGAGGTAGCAGAGCCTGGCTTAGGAAGTAGATGTCGCTATGGGGTGAGGAGTATGTGTCAAAGGACACCTTTTGACCCTGGTCCCTTCCTGTTGTGTTTCTTTTTTCCTAAAGACAGAAGTGACAAAATACTGCAGATCACTCTGGGGCATCTCCCCCTGTGGTTGCACGCAGGGTTCTACATGCAAGGAGAGCTTGCTTCCCACTCCTGTCATTATTTGTGGTGGTGATGTATGACAGCTGGTGCCTACTGAGGGACAGTTATCTTCAGTTTTTAACACCTTGGATGTACTCTGAGGAGCTGCTTGCTGCCCACTGTGCTTTTAGCCTGTGTTCCAAGAAGTGACAGTTCTAGGCTCTAGACTCCGCATGATGGATATGTTGGTAAATATCCCATATCTGCCTTTCAGGAAGACCGTCAATTTCTACTCCAGACAGCAACAGTGCACTGTTGGTGAATGTCAGAGCACACTCTGGCCGGCTCTGTGAGTGAATTACCAGCGATTTAATCTATTACTGGATTCACAAGGTGAGCAGGTCATTGTAAGGTGGTGGGGGTGTTGAAGGTGGGTTTGGCGAGAGGACTGACTCCTCACGATGGAAATACTAGAATTCCTGCTCTTGGTGAGGTTTTCAGCCATGTTTCTGGTACTGTTGCTGAAGGTGACTATCTTTCCTTGTCTGAGCACTCACTCTTCCCATGTCTCCCTTTTTAAATTGCTAATTCACGTGTTTCTTATCCAGCTCAAGAAAATAAAACCAGGGCTCTTCCTCTCTCCCCCTCCTTATTGACTTTGCAGGACATCTTCTAGACTGAGGAATTAACTCTTGTTTAGGTAGCAATTATTTCTCTTTATTGATTGGGAGACTTTCTCACTTATGAAACTATAAAGGAAGCAGTCAGAACTCTCACTTTACCCATGAGCTGTGGATTTAGAGGGACCACCAGACAGCACTTTCTCAGTTCACATGCTACAAACATGGACTCCCATCTTCTGAGGGCTTTTATGGTTTCGTTTGTTAAATTTAAATCTTTGCTTTCTGAGATGGTCTCACCATGCAGCGAAGGTTGTAAATGGATCTGTGGTGGCCCTCCTGTTTCAGCCTCCTGATGGCTAGGATTAGAGGTATATACCACCACACACAGAAGACCCTGGTTTGGTTCCCAATACCCACATCAGTAGTTCACAACTGCATGTAACTCCAGCCCAAGGGATCCAATACCCTCTTCTGGCTTCTGAAGGTACCTGAACATATACGATTCACATATATACACTCAGGCAAATACACATACACATACAAAATGACTCTTTAAACCTTTTTTATTTTGAGACAGGGTCTCACTATGTATGCTTGACTGCCCTAGACCAGGCTAGGCTCAAACTCACAGAGCTCCTTCACCATATCTGACCAATCTTTAAATCTCTGATTCATGTTATAGACTTAATCAGACCTCCCCTCAATTCAAACGCAGAATCAAATGTGGAAACAGAGCTCTGGGGGAGGTGATTGAGGCTAAATGTGCTATAAGGGAGGGGTTCTCATATCCTTATATTAGAAGAAATTACAGAGGGATTTCTCTGTCTCACCATGCAAGCGTAAGCAAAAAGCCACATGAAGCCATGGTGAGGTGCCCATCTACCACCATTCAGGAAGAAGATCTCTCAACATATGTACACACACACACACACACACACACACACACACACACACACACACACCTCATTCCACCCTACTGGTACCTGGAGCTTGCACTTGTAGCTAAACCACACACATACAAGCACACCAAGAAAAAAAAAAAAAAGAAGGAAAAAGAGAGAGAGAAGAGAAGATAGTAAGAAATCTGTTGTTTAAGGTGCTAGAGAGCTGGCTCAGTGGCTAAGAGTGCTTGCTTTGGAATCATGAGGATAGGAGCCGGGACCCAGGATCATAGCACCCACATAAGAGGCCAGGCGTCCTTGCAAACTGCTGTAGCCACAGCACTGAGCACAATAGAGACAGGAGGATTGCTGGGGCTTGCTGGCTTCCAGCCTAGCCAAGAAAACACAAGTCCTAGGTTCAAGGGGAGAGCCTGACTCCAAGGACAAAGGTGGAGAGCAACAGAGGAGGCTATCAGACTCCCGTGGCCTCTGTGTGAGTGTAGAGATACGTGTACCCACGGGTATCTGCCATCTACACGTGTACACATGTACACACACACACACACACACACACACACACACACACACACACACGTAAAATAAACCTTTAAAAGAATCTGCTGTTGAAGCCACCCATTCTGTACAGAGAGTTCCAATTCCGCTGCCATTTATTTGGATAAATTAGTGAACAGGCAACTTCGTTTACTTCCTCGAGTGCCAGCAACATTTATCAACAGCATTCTAACCAGTCTGTCAAGAACTTAATCCCACTTATCTCCGATGCCATCTGGACATGGACTTCTGGGTACATGCTGGGTCTGGCGCTGAGACTTTTTATCCTATTCCAGTGATCTGTCTACTACTGAAGGAAGTCAGAAATCATTATGCATTCTGACTTTCATATGCTTCCAGAGGTAGGAAACATCTGTATGTTTTCCTTCTTTTTGTTACTTAAAAAAACAAAAAACAAACAAACAAAAAACTTCTCAGGCATTGTCATGTTTTCCATCTAACTGAACTTTAGGATAATTTTAAATTTAAATTCTAAGTAGAATTTCTGCTAAGCTGAGTCTATGTATTCATTTATAATACTTTCCAATACTGACTGCCTGTTCTAGAACAAGGCATTCTATCATTCAAATCTTCTTGTATACCCCTTTTAAGTATGTTTTAACCGTAAACTAGGCCTTGTCCATATCTAGGCATTCTCCAAGTCACTTCTACATGTTTAGTTATCTGAGTTGTGACAGAATGCTGGACATAAGGTCTAAAAAAGAAAGACTTATTTCAGCTCACATGGTTGAGCCCTAGTTTTTCATGGTGATTCCTTTTTAACAACTGCAACACCTCTCACCCTTGCTTTCCCAGCTCCCTCCTAAGAGCCGTGTGCAATGTCAGCAGGTGGGGTTCTTTAGAAAGAGCAAATATCAGTTTTGGCTTTTTCCAGTTTGAATTTATAAACTGTGAGGGCAGGGGGCAGAAATCACATTTGCTCTGTGTGCTTGGGCAGAACACGATGATGGCAGGAACATGTCACAGACAAGCTTCTTCCTCTCATGGTGGACAAGAACCAGAGGACACAGGCAAGAGTGATCTACTTCCCCCAGGGAGCATCTGCCTCTCCAAGTATCTACAGCCTTCCAAAACAGGACCACCATCCGATGACCAAGCATCCAAGACACAGCCTATGGGGCCATTCATACCCAAGCCGGAACACTCATGTTCAGGAGGCAGTTTTAAATGCTTCTGGTGTGTATTCCCATTCCTGCTGCCATTCCGGTGTGCTGTTAAGGGCACAGTCTCCATGGCTACTGCTTTACAGGGTCGATGCCTGGGGAGAGGCATCCCTGAGGTCCTTCTGGAAAAGGATTTTATTTGTTCTTTTTTGATGAAGCAAAACATGAGGAAATGTCAGGAGAGATGGGCAAGTTGAGTAAGAGTCCAGTTCTTGTGGATCAACTAAACAGAAAGAGTATGTTGATACAGGAAGTTCAGCTGACATATTACCTCTCCTGTCTTTGGATTTTGTTTCATGCGGTTTTCATATCATTGGATCATATGCCTAAAGTGCATTTAGAAAATGTAAGTTGCTGCATCATTTTGCAGTCCCACTAGCAAGGAACTACAATCCATTATTCCATATTCTCACAAGTATTTGATATTGTCACCCCCTTTTCTGATTTAGCCATTCTAATGGTGTGTAATAGCATCTCATAGTTTTAACATGCAATTCTTGAAGACATATCACAGCAGACATGTTTTCATATGCTTGCTTACCATTTGTGTAAGTACACGTGTGTGTTTGTGGGCGCCAGGAGACACCTTCCAGTATTGTTCCGTGGGAGCCGGCTACCTTTTTTGTTTGCATCCGGGTCTCTCACTGGCTCGGAGCTTGCCAAGTGTGATCCCCAGGGACCCTTCTGTCTCATCTCTCCTGTGCTGGGATTAAAGTGTACACTAACATGCATAGCTTTTAAAAAATGGGTCCTGGGGATTGAACTTGGGTCCTCTGTTCAGAAAGCAAGCAGTTTACTAGCTGAGTTATCTCCTCATTCCATCATTTACTATTTTTACATCATCTTTGGTGAGATATCCAGTCAGATGCTTTGTCCCTTTTTTCGGACAGCCCAGGCTGTCTAGTCAACAACTCTATGACCTCTCTCAAATCCCTTTAGCCACAAAACTAAACATGCTTGGATCTCTTGTAGAGAAATTCAATTATATAATGAAATGATTTTTTTCTAAGGAGAAGCAGGCTATGTTTGTAGTCAGTTTGCATATCTGCATACTGAGAATATGCTACATCACCTTGGATGTGGCAAGAGGCAGAGGTCCCCTTGCAGATGCCATTTCTCTGGGGGATGTCACTTGAGCTTCAGGAGGGCACTGAGCTCGATGCCTTCTTCCATGTGGTTAGGGACAGAACCAGAGTTCCAGGTTCATGTCTTTTTGTTCTCACAGTACCTCTGGAGCTCCATTTTTGTCTGTGAGCTGAGACACTGGGGTACCAAGGTCTCAGAGTCACCGTGAACACTTAAGAGCCTGATGCCATATATGAAGAATGTGTTCAAAATTCAGTCCACTGTCCCAAGTGGTTCCTTCTGTCCATAACTCACTGCGGCTTCCTTCTGTATTTTTATCATCTAACAGCTGTGTTAACTGCTTCTTGGTTTGTGTTTGTTTTCTAGTTTTGAGACAGAATCTTAACAGAGCCTACACTGGCCTTCAACTCTTGAGCCTTCTGCCACTACTTCCTGAATGTTGAGGCTCCAGCTGTGTGCCGCCATGGCCGGCTTATTTTTGTTTTGTCTGGGTGGTGTTAAGAAAGGGTTTGCTGCTTCTGAAAGATTAGGGAGCCTCCCAGATGCTCAGCGTCTGTCATTTCTACCAGCTGGATGTGGCAAGGTGCTGGGATGGGCAGACTCTTCCTCTGTTTAATGGGAAATTCTTCATACCTTGACCTGAGGAGTCTTTCCTGTTCCAAGATGTTTTTGCCAGGAACATCTTCGTGCAATATGGGGTGTGGACAGTCTTGAATTCATGATCTCCAAAGTGATACTTTAGCTTTTGCTGTGACTTTCATCCTGACATCTTTGCCATTAATTTCATTTTCTACAGGGCATTATAGTCATTATTCCTTCTCATGGCTTTTTCCATCCTTCTATCTCTCCCCAGTTTTTCCTTAGGTTTTTCTGTTTGTTTGTTTTTTTAATTCAGTAGCAAGGATTGGACTCAGAGCTTCAAGCAGGCAAGTACTCTGCCACTGAACTATCTCCCAGCCTCCCCTTTATTTTTTGAGACAGGGTCTGATATAGCTGGGACTGTTCTTAAACTTCTACATAGGCTGGCTTTGAACTTGCGGTCTTGTCTCAGCCTCTGAGGAGCTGGGATTACAAGTCTGTGCCTCCATGTCTGCCCTTACTTAGCTTTCCCACCTCACTTCAGCCTGTCTTCTCACTCTCCTTTGCGCTCCCTCCCTAGATTGCTGTCCTTTTCTTGAGGATATGAGGCACGTTAAGTTTCTTTTGATTTTCTAGAAAAAGATTTCTCCAATGAGTGCTGTTAGCCTTCTCTATAGTCTGGTAGCTCACTGTTCTGACAGAATGTTTACACAAGTCCATTGTGTTGTTCTTTTACTCTTTTAAAGGAATGGTTGCAACTCAAACCTGTGCCCTTGAGGAGAGTTTAAGCAGGGTTTCCTTGCCCTGTCTACTGAAGCAGAGCCAATGGACCTCTGTGCAGCTGGGCTGCCAGGCTGCTCCCTCATTTAGCCTTTGGAGGAAGTGCTGGCAACCCACGGTTAGATATGTTGTTTAATATCTATTTTCTGAGGGTACCTGACACTTTCTTCATCAGCATATCTTCTCTATGGATTTTTGGCCATGCCCCATTTTGGAGTAAACACATGCCTCTGTGGTGGACCAGACAGATGGCATGCTGAGGCCTGAGGTCAGGGTCAGTGCCACATTCTGAACAGGATGGCAACGATAGGTGTTGTCTGGGTAGTGGGGCACACTCTTCAGATGCTACAGTCATGAGGCTGCTGATGAAGGTAGGTGTAGAGACATGTGGAAGGGGGTACTAAGAGAGAACTGGTAATTCCTAAATATAATGACGGGCTACGTGAATTAGTGGTCATGTGCAGTGTTGAGGAACTGGTATTTCACACACTGCAGAGTTTTAGGTCACAGGAGCAGTCAGCTTTTATATTAGATTGAGCATAGGGCCTCTGTCCCTTGTTCCTGGCACAGAGCTCCTAAACTCTAGGATTCTCAAGTGGTAAGAGTCTCTGTTGTATGTTAATGAGATGGCTGGTGGCTGGGACCCCTGACCAGCTTCAGGAAGGGGGCATGTCTTCAGAAAGACAGCTATGATTGGAAATAGAGCTTTCAGCTCTGCCTCTGACCTCTAGAGATGGAGGAAGGGCTGGAGACTGAGTGGCCAATGAATTAATAATCATGGCTATATAGAGAAACCTCCATAACACCCTAAACTATGGACTTGGAGGCCCTGGAGGGGGTAAACACATTTATGGGCTAGGAGGTGTCACTCTTATACAAGTCCTGGAGGCTGAGCACAATGACCCACAATTCCTCGTCCTGGGCATCACGTCAGGAGATGACGTGGCCCAAGAACAGCAAGGAGTAAGGGACAGATCTCAGCAGTATTCAGTGAGCAGAAATATGTGCCTGTCTTGGGACTACTTTTCATATAGAAATTTGATATTGTTTTAAACATGTGTTTGTGTGTGTGCCTGTGTATGTGCCTTTTTCACTCTGTGTGTTTGTATGTGTGTGTGTATATTATATATACATAATAGAACATTATTTAGCCATTAAAAAGAATGACGTTCTGATGCACTGTACATCTGATGATGTGCTTGGAGGTAAACTCCAAAGATGCTGTGTTAGGTGAATAAATTACACATAACATGATAGCCGTTACATGTTTCCACTTGGAAGAGGTCTCTACTACAGTTATATTCAAAGCGCCAACAGAAAGGTGCTTCTAGGGCTGGAGGGGGGGGATGGGAATAAATTTCTGGTTGGGAAGATGAAGTTCTTGGAGATTGGAGGGTGACGGTAGCTCATGATACTACAAATATCCCTGATCCTCAAATTGTAATTTATTTAAAAATGGTTTAATGGGAAATTGTGTGTTCTATATATTTTATCCCAACAAACGCATGCAAGATTATGCATGCCTGTCATCCTAGTGCGATGATATAGTGGATAGCTAATAGAATTTGCTCAAAGACCCCATACTTGGTCATCTTTCCCCTCAGTCTCCTCCCTGAGAACTCTGTACTCTGCTTCTAAACTGCATAGGCCAGTTTCTTGCCCACTCCATGTGCTGATGTCACCAGAGCTGGAATTAGCTACTTCCTCCACAGGGCCCCAAGCAGCAGCACACAGCCTTCCCAATAGCTCTGGAATGATTTATGATTCTCCTGCCATTAGAGTCTGTACGTGTGCCCAAAACACTCCAAGAGCTCAACATCAATGGGAACAACGTCTCTGGGACTCTGTCTATGGCTGGAGACGATTTGTTGTCACAGAATGTGTCTTTCCCTGGCCTGGTAATCATATATGACCCTAACCTGTGCTCACTGTCCCCTGACCCTGGCTTGGTGCGTGGCTGGCTTCTTGCCTCTCTCTGCCTGGTGTCCCATGCTTCCTTCCCATACTCTGTTTGCCTTCCTGGTGTGGTCACCTAAACTCTTGGTCCAACTCACAGCTGCAGCTGCCTCCCTATCCCTAACAACCAGATCTGCAGCCACAGGCCATTCATTGAGGCTCTGTGATCTGTGCTTGTATCCACAGCACCCTCTCCCCAGCAGCTCAGCAGGTGGCTTTTCCAAATCTAGTTGCTGGCCCGAAGGCCAGCTCACATCTCTGCTCACTATAGCTGAGACACTCACACTGAAGCCACGGCCCCGCTGTGCAGAGCCTTGCTCAGCGATGTTCTCACCGTGTCCTCGCCTGGCAGAGGTTTCCTGTCTTTGCAAAGCTGGGCACTGTTTGTCTGCAGGACATCTCTGAAGTCCTATTCAATCTCTGGAACCCCAGCTTCCAATTGTTCTCTGGGTGCTAACCTCACTCTCTTCTCTGGCTGGCATTCCAAGGACTGACATCTGATTGGTTGTTTGTGGTTGGCAGCTTCTGCTACTATATAAAACAAATACCTGAGGCAAATAACTCACAGTTTGAGGGGACAGCACATCGTGGCGGCAGACCTGGCAGAGCAAAGCCATTCACCTTGTGGGCATGACCCAGGAGAGAAGAGATGAAGCTGGGCATGGCAGTGTTTGCTCCTAAAGCCAGCACTTGGTCAGGGTGAGGTAGGAAGCTCACCATGAGTGAGTTCAAGGTCAATCTGAGCTACAGTGTAGGTTACAGAGTGAGACCATGTCTGAAAAAACTTAAAGCAAACCAACCACATAAAGAAGAGACTGGCGGCCCCTCAAGATGGCTCAGCAGGTAAAAATGCTTGAAATGGCTAGAGCCTCGGAATCCATGTAAAAGGCAGGAGAGAAGTAGCTACACAGACTTGTCCTCTGACTTACACACACCACACACATACCACACACACCACACACACACATACACACACACCACACACACACACACACACACATACATACCACACACACACACACACACATACACACACACCACACACACACACGCATACACACCACACACACACACATACACACACACCACACACACACACATACACACACACCATACCACACACACACATACACACCACAAACACACCACACATATACCACACACACCACACCACACACACACACACACACACACATACACACCACACATATACCATACACACCACACATATAACACACACACCACACCACACACACACACACACACCACATATACCATACACACCACACATATACCACACACACCACACCACCACCCACACACACCACACACACACATATACACACATATACACCACACACACACACCACACATACAAATAAAACAATAATAATAAAATTTTAAAGATGCATAGACCAGAGTTCCACAACCCCATGTGACCCAAAACCTCCCAGCAGGCCCTACCTCTTAAAATTCCTAATACCGTCCTACACCGAGGTCCAAACCTTTAACACTGGGCCTTTGGGGGACACAAGATCCAAAAGACAGCATAGCTGGTGTCAGCATAGACAAGATGCTGGTGCTGGAATGACAGGTCTCTTTATAGCCTGTACACAGCCCACACTCCTTCCTTGTCCCGTATGCATGTACATCAGGTTCTGTGTTCATTTCCTGTCCCCCAGGAGAACTCGTGCCATGAGCTGTAGGGGAAAGAGCCACTCTGCTTGCAAAGGGGAGACAGGGGCTGCTGAGCCACACTCTAGAATGGAAGTGTTGAGGGATATTTTGATCGCACTTTGACACTCCCAAGACTGACGATAAAGTCTGCTTTGAATCAGAGGGCAGAGCTAGTTACTAGCTGACCAAAATTAACCACAGAGATTTTTAGAGGACCGAGGACATAAAGAGAGACACAGGAAGTAGTAGGGTGGGGCTTAGCAGGGTCAAGGAAGGAGAGAGAGCTTCTCTGCCACTTCTCTGATCACTCAGGTTCTTGCCCCAAATATCTGACTCTCATGTTTTTATTGATAAGGAGTAATTAGATAAATGCTTCCTTTGGTACCCAACTCATGGCATGTAAATCCACATAGGGCCCGAGAAAGCTGAAAAATAGTTCTGAGTAGGCTTGGTGCTTGTGGTGTGCAGAGGCACAGACAGCTCTTTCAAAAGGCCCTGCTACTTGAATGGGGCTTATGTGTGGCAGGTGGTGTACCACTCAGTGGTGGGAGACTAGGTAGACTTGCCTACCAGAGCTGGGGCAGATAGACTGGCTCCAGGCCAGGCCTCCAGGCATGAAGCTCTGCTCTCACCGACTTGACGTGGGCAGGGCCAGCCATCAGGCCATGTGCTAGAGTCACACAGTGGAGGGCCTAACTGGTGCTAAGCAGTTTAAGGTATGGCTCACTTAGTCAGAGAAGGCTGTAGACAGGCAAAAAGTCAGATCCAGACAGAGAAAACCTCTAAACAGATACAGTATGCTTAAAAATGTGTTTAGATGCTGAAGAAAGAAAATGGGTATAGACAGTCAAAATAAATAGTTTAAAAATAATGTCTTTAAAGTGAGAGTAAAGTAATATAAAAGAAAAAAGTCACATAAAAATAGGAAATACACAGGGTCTCTGGGTCCTGTATGATGCTTTGTTGACTTTGAATTTTTTAAATGCTAATATCCAGAAAACAATAGCTGCTGAGAGACATTGGATTATGGAAACTGCTAAATTAAAACAACCTATCTATTTTAAGAATGTCTTAACTTCAAAATGGAAGTCAGAAAATATGTTGCATTAGGAGAGAGGTTTTGCTTTTGTTTCCACAGGAAATAAAAGTCTATGGGTTTCTTTAAAATTAATAAGGACCAGATTTGATTGGGGGAGACCACCTGAAAATCTTGGCTGTAGACATGAAGAAAAAAAATTCCAAGAAAAACTACTAGACAGGTGATGTGTATGCTGATCCCTCTACATGGAAACAGCTTGGAGACTGGATGAGACATGCTAAATCTTTTTGACAACAGAGTCCTCATGACTTCTTATTATATGCCATCCTTTCATATGGCTAGATAGAGATTTATATTACAGTTTGGTTATGTAGTCCAAAGGAACTTATAAAGTTGACAGATGCCTTTTACCTGCGCCAATATAGAACAAAAATCATCTTTATCTGACTTGTGCACACCATACATTCTATATGTGTGTTAATGCAGACATGTATGTTACCTTTAAAAGGACCAGACACCAATGAGGAAGTAGCCCAGGTGATCCAGCCTCTCAGAATGCCTCTGTTGCAGTTTCCTCAAAATTCTACATCCAGAATAACTTTAAAGCTGCTAGCTGAGATGGTCCAGCCTCGCAGACTACTCTCACCAGGGGTTCAGATAAGCCCTGCACTTTCTCATCACACAGGGACTGGACAAGAAATAGCACAGCCACCTTTCCCAGGATTTGAGCATTATCCCAATTTCCTCAGGGTCCCCTAAAGATGTGGCTGCCTCCAGACAACAGGCAGCAGTGGAGAGAACATGATGCCCACATTCCCAAGAGGTGGGGTGGGTAGTTTTTGGTTGTTGGGTTGTTATACATGTTTGTCATCATTTAGGGGGGTTGGTTGCAAGTTGTTACTGGTTATGGTGAGGAAAAAAAAAAACTAAACAAAGCAGGTTGGAAACAAAGTATCTCTTTCTGAAAAGAAAAAGGGAGGAGGATATAGACCAGGTGGCAGTGGTGCACACCTTTAATCCCAGCACTCAGGAAGCAGAGCCGGGTGGATCTCTGTGAGTTCGAGGCCAGCCTGGTCTACAGAGTGAGATCCAGGACAGGCACCAAGACTATACTGAGAAACCCTGTCTTGAAAAAGAAAGAAAGAAAGAAAGAAAGGAAGGAAGGAAGGAAGGAAGGAAGGAATGAAGGAAGGAAGGAAGGAAGGAAGGAAGGAGGGAAGAAAAAGGAAAAAAGGTGAGGGGGGATATAGTATATTGATACCAATGTAAGGTTATTTTTGTTAGAACATACTGTATATATGTTTCTTCTCTTGTTTAAGGTATTGTACTTATGCAGCTTACTTAACAATGTAATGTAAAGTTCTAGTCTTTGGAAACTATTTAGGATAATTAAGAAATGCACGTTAGCATTTATTTATTTATTTATCATCTATTACAATTAAACTTGTAGTCATGTTAGGTATATTTTTCAAGATTAAAGAGAGATACATTTTAGATGGTCTTCAACCACTTCAGTGACCTAAAGAATATGGCATTTAAGATGTTTTAATAACATAAGGCTTTTCATGACAATGGGACACGTCTGCTCCTGGCAGCACCACTCTACTTCAAAAAAGGATGACGGCCATCAAAGAACCTCCCCATGGAGTTTGCATTCATTGTGGCAAAGCTAGCCATTTGGGCAAGAAACTGCCTTTGCCTCGACTGCTGACAGTATACTGTCCAAAATTGGACAAGCAGGACACAAAAGTGACTGCTGAACTTTGCCAAGACAAGGTGGAACAGTCCTTTGAAATTTCTGCTTCACAGAAAAGTCTGTCAGATATTCTAGGTCTGTAGGCCTAAGGTGGATGCCCCAACGTTGCAGAGGAACCTTGGGTGACTCTCCAGGCAGCCAGCTGTCTCTGTCATTTCTTAGTTTTGGAAGTCGCTTGCTCTACACTTCCTGTTTAATCAGGTAATATTATATCCTTCTTTGGTCTCTGATAGAGTTGAAGACATGATAGTTTATAGTTACAGTTTTTCTTGTTACCAAATTCAGAAAAGAAGCTCACAAAAAAGGTCTAAAGTGTATAAAGTTAAGAGACATAAAAGCATAAATTGTTTATCTAAGAAAATGTTTTGAGGTCTAAAAAGATAGTTAATATAATTGGTAATATAAGTTAAGATAGAAAGTGAATTAGGTACAAAACTTTGGACTCACCAAGATAGAATAGATAATGGAGTATTTTCTCTGAATTTGCCAAATGCAAATAGACTGGACATTGTGAATGTAATTCTTACCTGATAATTGTTCTTACTGTATATAGTTTTACTGTGTTAAGAGTTAAAAGCTTCCCTTTTTATTTAGACAAAAAGGGGAAATGCTATAGGATATTTTAACTGGATTCAGACACTCCCAAGACTACCAATAAAATTTGCTCTGAATCAGAGGGTGGAGTTAGCTATTAGCTGACAAGATTAGCCATAGAGGTTTTGGAGGATTGAGGACCTAGAGAGAGAGACACAGGAAACAGTAGGTTGGGGCTTAGAAAGATTCTCAGCCCTGCCCCACCCCACCCCTTTTGGTCTTTTGAGACAGGGTTTCTCTGTGTAGCTTTGCACCTTTCCTGGGACTCGCTTTGTAGCCCAGGCTGGCCTCGAACTCACAGAGACTTGCCTGCCTCTGCCTCCTGAGTGCTGGGACTAAAGGCGTGCACCACCACCGCCCAGCCTCATCCCCTTTCTGTATCGAGGAAAGAGAGAGGAGGTGACTGGTTGATTTTCCACCGCTTCTCTGATCATTCAGGTTCTTACCTCAATATCTGACTCCCAAGCTTTTATCGATAAAGAATAATTAGAGAAACACTTCAGGGAAGGGAAGCCTTGTGTGTACCAGTGCGCAGACTAGGATTCTGGGTTAAATAAAAAGGAGGAAATAGGCTGAGCGCTAACACTCACCTCTCTGCTTCCTGACTGGACACCATGTGACCTACCATCTCACCTCCCACCCAATGGCAGCCACTTTCATACCATGTCTTCCCATTGAGATGGACTGCACCCTCGAACCGTGAGCCAGGTAAGAAAAGCCCTTCCTTCCTTAGTTTGCTTTCCCCAGGAACGCTGTCATGGCAAGGAGAACAGTAACTCACACGCTGAGTGCTTGAGCAAGACCCTTGGGTTTGGTCCTCAAAGACCAAAGGCATGGCGGACTCCAGTTCGCTGGTATCATTCCTGGGGGAGAGGTGTCCTAACCTTATCACAGCTGTGAGCTGCTGCATTTCACAGCCACACACTGTCAAGCCTCCAACTCATGTGTGCACCATGGAAACCAAGGCTTCATCTCCTTGCAGCAATTCCAGGGGGAGGGACTCCAAATACCCATGGTGGGAGGTGGCAGGCACTTGCCTTCAGCCCCCCCCCCCCAGGGAATATTTAATACACACAGGTTGATTGAATGAGTCAGCCCTAGCTGTACCTGTTCCAAATCGTGTTGCCATCTAACCTCTGTCATAATAACTGGGGAGACATAATGTGATCAACCTCATGGCCCGTCTCTTCTTTTCCATCCTACTGTATGACAATAGTTAAATACAGCTCGTGGGAAGGACAGTCTATTTTTGGCACTTCCTTATGGAACTCACACACACCATGGACTGCATCATGGTGGGCTCAGAGCTCTGGAACAAATACACACCCACTGAGACTGTTGCTCTGTTGGGGATCTGAGTCTCACTAGGCCACGCTGGAACAGGGAGGAACATGCTGAGTGAGTTTACCTTCACTCTGTCCATGCCGGCTTCCATCTTCAGCTGCTCCACAGCTTTCCTGGCCTGGGAAATGCTGGTGGTACTGTTATTAGACATGCCTTCCTTCATCCTGTGGTCCCTGCAAAATAACCATGGGGAGAGAGTTGAGGTGCTGCTGCCCCGGGGGAAGGTGGCCCCTTCCCACTCTTCCTGTGTCCCACCACCTGCAGATTCTCCCCGCAGCCAGATTTATTCTTTTAGAAAGAGGAAATTCTCCCTGCCCGGACACACATCTACACCACATGGCCAAGACAAGACATAGTGCTAACTGTCCCCCGAGGAAGATTCTCTGTCAGTCATGCAAGTAGAAATTGCTTGAGGGAGACTAATGATCACAGTGTGTGGCTGAAGTCAGGCAAACACAAATGTAAAGGACAGAGGCTCCCCTAGGTGCCGAGTGAGGCAGAGGCGAAGGCTGGGATCACTGAGTGCCTGTTACCCTGTGGGGTGAGACAGTGGACACCTGCACCATTATGCAATGGCATTTGCTCATAGGCATTTTTTTTTTTAAACAAGGTTTTCTTGGTATTAGCTAGGTCAGCTGCTCAAAGCAGAGTTTGGCAGGGGTGGGTTCCTGTCCCATTTGGAAACCTCTCAGCGAAGAGGGGAGCCACAAGTAACTGGGAGTTTGGGTTCCAGGGACCTCCTAGCCAGCCCCAGCCTTGGTCTGTCCTGCTCTTCCAGGACCAATGCACCTGGGCAGGGGCAGGGGAATCCTTTGCCTGGCCTAGGAGAAAGGGCGTGGGGGAGGGGCTGACACAGTGGGGGCAAGCCACTTGGGATGGCTGGAAGTGCAGAAGGAAATGGCTTTAGCCAGCTGGAGCTAGAGACAGAACTTTGAAAGGTAGCCCAAGAGGGAGGCTTTGGAGTTGTCCCCTCCCCAACCCACCCAGGGGTGTTTTAGACTCCACTTGACTGATACCTCTGCTTTTCTGAGCCCATTAGCTGCCTCTACAAGACCCAAGTGAGTATCTAGGAAGAAATGGACTAGAGACAAAGCAGGGTGGGATGGGACATGAGCTTTCCCAGAGAGACAGTGTTTCTGCCAACACAGGACACAGTGAGAATCCCACGAAGGTCCAGCTTGGCGAACCAATTAGTTTATTGGGCTTGCTTACGAGGCGTGAGTTGTAACCAGATCGCTGGTGACCTCAAGACAGCTGTATCACTGAACAATCCCATCCCAACATGGATGCAGATGGAGTTCCTCTTCAGTTAACCTCCCACCCCTACCTACTCTAGCTCCTCAGAGACCACAGACAGCCGGGGCAGGATTACACTCAGTCTTGGGAGGAGCCGCTCAAACCCAGGTATGGTGACGCCTCTCCCTCCTTCTATGAGGGTATTACAGCCTCCGAGTAGCCGCAGCTGCCCTGATGAAGAAGATACCCACAAACATGTAGAGAGGACAGCATTCCACACAGGGGTGGTGACAATGCTGGACATCCATGCTGCCTCCAGGGGACACTGACTGGGTGCTTGGCCTCCAGGAAGGTGAGGCAACGGAAAAATGAGTCAAATGTTCAGGGCCACCCTGGGGCCTTGAGGTCAGTTTCCTTGGGCACACAGGCACATTTCTACTGACAGGTCATCTAGGGACCTCTCCCAACTCAAGTGCCAACTTAGGATGGGAGCCAGGATGAGGCAATTTCATCCTAGGGCTGTTGATAGGACCTGACTCCGGACAGGGAAAGGATTTCCAGAATGGTGTGGGAGTCATCACACCTTCATCTGCCTTGGCTAACAGTGTCCTTAAGGGAGAGGAAGTCTAGACTGACAAGAGATGGTATGAGGAACTTCTGTCACCATGGGGATCCTGCTCTCGAGTCTCACCTTTCTGCTCTGTAGAGAACCATTCCTACCTGCTGGGAGGTGGTACAGGGACAGGTCCAGGCAGGGGCGCTGGTGGTAGCAGCAGTGGGCTGTTGGAGGAGAGGCCGATTCAGGGTCCTGCTGTGGGGCTCTCCTGAAAACACAAACAGATATATGTTGTCTCCAGGCTCTTCACGGGCTTCCTCGGTTGTCCTGCCCAAGCTCAGTGGCTTTGCCTGTAAGCCCAGGGACTCTCATATTAGCCTCGGGTGATGACAGGCAAAGGATGAAGAGATTCCAAGGTGACATGAAACAGTCTGGGACACAACTCAAGGCAAGGGCACCCCGATGCCAGCCAGACAACTCTGCTTTGGCCACAACCTATATGCCCAGCTGTCCTGCCCTTTCCTCTTGCCAATCCAGCATGCCAAGAGGAAGGAGTTTGCAGGAGTTTTCTTTTTTTCTTTTTTCTTTTTTTAATTATAATGATTGACAGCTATCAATTGTAGAGATGAATAGGTTCTACTGTGGTATCTCCATACATCATATTTTTTTTTCTTGCCATAAAAATATATGTGAGATTCAGAGGTAAAGAGCACTGGCTACTGTTGCAGAGGACTTGAGTTTGGTTCCCAGCACCTACATAGGGGACCTGATGTCCTCTTCTGGCCTCTGCAGGCACCAAGCATGCACATGGTGCACATAAATACGTGCAGGCAAACACTCATACACATAAAATAAAAATAAATACATCTTTTAAAAAAAATGTGAGCTAGTCAAACCTGCCTGTTTCAGTACTTGAAAGGCTGAAGAGGAGGGATTACATCTTTGTTTTGTTTTGTTTTGTTTTGTTTTGTTTTTTTTGAGACAAGGTTTCTCTGTGTAGCTTTGCGCCTTTCCTGGAACTCACTTGGTAGCCCAGGCTGGCCTCGAACTCACAGAGATCCGCCTGGCTCTACCTCCCGAGTGCTGGGATTAAAGGTGTGCGCCACCACCGCCTGTCGAGGGATTACATCTTGAGAGATAGATAAATAGATAGATAGACAGACAGACAGATCGACCCTGTGTGAAAACAAAACAAACAAAAGACCAAAGGGAAAAATGGGAAAGGGTGTATGTTTGCACATGTACACAGTAGATACCTAAAAATCAGAGACCACACTGAACCATATACATGCTATGGGTTTGCCTATGCATGTATACCAATGAAAAACGTTGGCTTTTTCTTGAACACAGAAGCTGTGACACTGTGGCAGTTTGGTACAGAGATAGCTATTAAGTGAGCCTGAGGTGAAGGCACTTCCCAGAAGACACTGACATATTTGCAGATGTGAAGTGTCATTGTCCTTGGGGACATCACTGTCACAGTACCATTGGCTTTTGGGGCACCTTTCCAGCTATTTTGATGAATTCTGGTCACTCTTTGAGAGACAACAGCACCTCAGAAAAAAGTCTTGACTAGTCGCTCTTCGTTCACTTGGCATTTGCACATCACCTTCCACCCAACACTTGGAAAGTGTTTCACACATCATCCCACTGGTGTGCCCAGATCCCAGTGCGAGACTTTAAGACACTGTTGTAGAGTATTATTTGCAGATGTGTTACATTTGTTTATGCTGTGGAATATTTGTTTAATGTTGCAAAGATCTATTGCATTCTTTTATGTTGCATTTGTTTAACTCTGAAGCTGTGTTACTTTGTGTGGTCTGATAAAGAGCTGAACAGCCAATAGCAAGGCAGGTGAAAGGATAGGCAGGGCTGGCAGGCAGAGAAAGAATAAATAGAAGGAGAAATCTGGGAGGGGATCTAGGAGTGAGAGAAGGAGGAGAACATCAGGGGCCAGCCGCCCAGCTACACAGCCAACTATAGAGTAAGAAGTAAAGAAAAGAAGTAGAGAAAGGTAAAAGCCCAGAGGCAAAAGACAGATGGGATACTTTAAGAAAAGCTGGTTAGAAACGAGCCAAGCTAAGGGCAGGCATTCCTAAGAAAAATTAAGCCTCTGTGTGCATTTATTTGAGAGCAGGGTGGCGGCCCCCAGAGCCAAAAGAGTAAACAACAACTACTACAACTGTCCTTGTGTCTTACCATTTCTTTTAAAATATTCTTGTTACTTTTATGTGTATAAGTGTATGTTTGCATGAGTTTATGTGTACTACGTATGTGCAGGACTTGGAGAAGGCCAGAAGAGGTGTGGGGTCACTTGGAACTGGAGTTACAAATGATTGTAAGCTGCTCTGTAGGTGGTGGGAACCGAACTCAGGTCCTCTGCAAAAGCAGTGGGTGCTCTCAAGCCTCTTAACTGCTGAGGCATCTCTGCAGCCCCTCAAAACCATGTCTTAAATTGGGGCAAGTGTTTGGTAGTGAAGGGATTCGGCCTCCTTTGACCTCTGGCTGGAGAAAATTCCTTTTTAATGGCATAAAATTTTGCTATGATGTTTTAAAAAAATAGTCTCCCCAGCCTGGGGTGGGGTGGGTGTCCTGATTTCTAAACAAGGTGCTGCAGCTATACGCTGAGATCACTGAATGTCTACCACTTGGCCATCAGTACACAGGAGCCCCTAAAGTCAAAGGCTCTGTTTTATTTATTTTTATTATTTTAAGTGTAGAGATGATTTGTCCATATGTATGTCTGTGGGCCACTTGTGTGCCTGGTACCCATGGAGGTCAGAAGAGAGCATCAGATCCACATCCAGATGGTTGTGAGATTTGTGAGTGCTGGGAATTGAACCCAGGTCCTTTGGACAAGCATCTAGTGCTCTTACCAGCCGAGCCATCTCTCCAGCCCCAGAGGCCCTTTTATTGTTTTCAGTCCCTAGTGTCCAAATGCATAGTAGCCAGACCCTGGCCCAGCAACGTCAGCATCCCTTGAGGTATGGTGGAAAAACAGATGTTCAGCATTCTGGTTCATGATGTGCACAGTCTCTGCCATGTTTTCTCATGGCCGTGAACCCAACTGTCTTGACATGCTTTCCTGGCCACTGGGCTGACCACTGGGCTGAAAGCTCTGACATTGTGAACCAAACCACATCTTTCCTCACTGAAAAACGCAAATTCCCTAGCAGGTGGTGGCACATGCCTTTAATTCCAGCACTCCACAGGTAGATGGATCTCTGTGAGTTCGAGACCAGCCTGGTCTACAGAGCAAGTTCCAGGATAGGCTTCAAAAGTGACACAGAGAAACCCTGTCTCAAAAAACCACCCCCCCCAAAAAAAAAAAAGAAAAAAAAAAACTCCCTGCAAATTTCCATCCTCGGCCCTGACTTATTGAACAGGTTCCGTAACTTAGGAGTGGGAAGCAGTTTAACAGTCCTTACAAGTGATGGGTGCTGACAGTCTGAGAACCACAGGCTCAGGGAAATGATGGGGAAGACTGGAAGGAAGGAGCTGTTTTGCTGAAAAACCATTGTCCTTTCTGTCAGCCTGGCTCCTCACTTCTGGGCCGACATGTCAAAGTCCCTTACTCAGAGACTCTTTGTTGTGACAGCCTTGCCCTTCATGAGCCAGTGTGGTATTTCAACAGAGGTTGGTGTGCAGAGATATGGAAACATTGCTGCCTTACAGAGGCTTTGACATCTGATTCAAAAGTGTCCAGGGTGAGGGTCATATTTTGGAGTGCCAATATAACAAGGCATGTGACTGTGGCAAGGACTCGTTTGTATGGGGGGATCTAAAAAGTAGGGCCCTGAGTGGTCAGCCATTACTGCTTCTGGGATTGTATGGTGTCTATTGCACAGGTTCAGACTCCTTTTGGATTCTGGGGAAGGAGCTGCAAGCAGCCATGTAAGGGAGATGCCACCTTCCCCATAAGGTTATGTAGTAGACCAGCCACAGGGAGTGCAGCAGAGGTTTATCCCGCACTCAGAGACATCTCGTACTGAGCCCTGGTTCTTATAGTATGAAGCAGTACACAGCCATACAAATGACTTTTGAATTGGAACCATTTATCCAGCCAGTGATAAGTAATAAGACCTGAACTTGGCCTGGGAGTGTAGCTTAGAGGGAGAGACCTTGTCAGGCATGTTCAAGACCCTGGGTAAGGTCACCAGCACTGAAAAGAAAAAACACCCTACCATGAGCAGCAGCAATGATTACAGTCACACAGTACTGAGACGTTACAGGCAATGATGCTCTATGCCATGCTGCTGAGCAATGTCTGAGGGGTGGATGTTAAATACATTTTCCTCTTAGCCACAGTTGGGATGCGGCCCGTCATAAGCAGAGGAGTGTCTACACTCAAGAGTCTTCCAACACAGCTTTTGGATAAATTGGATTTGAGTGCCCCCAGGATGTCACACATTGATTAAATATCTTAGAGTGGTCAACAAGGGATGTCACACTATCTGTGACACGGGATGGAAAAGGGAGGGAGCTGTGAATCCACCTGAAGTTACTACTGCACAAGGAAAGGAGACAGTTGCTAGCTTCCCGGGTACACACTTGTCATGTCAGTGCTGGGGAGGCTAGGGCCAAGAGGATGCTGAGTTTGAGGCTAGCTGGACTACTTAGTAATACCTTGTCTCAGTGAGAGAGGGAGAGGAAGAGGGACAGGGAGAGAAAAGGAGGGAGAGGGAAAGAGAGAGAGAGGAAATGAGATTGAGTGAGCAGTTTTCAACACCTAAGGATTTGTTTTCTTAGTTTTTAGCATGATGTGTTTCAAATGTAGCAGTGTAGAAAGAATTAGGAGACCAAACAACCTTATATCTATCAACTCTTTGAACAATTGCTTATCTTTTATCATATTTGTTTCATTTCTACATTGCTTTTAAAAATGTGTTTGCTCTTTTACTTCATACCTGTATACAATGTATTTTGATGACATTCATCTCCTCCCTCCCCCAGCTCCTCTCAGATCCACCTCCCAAGACCCACCCCCTCCCAACTTCATGCCTTTTTTTATAGCCCACCAAGTCCAGTTTACACTGCCCATATACTTCTGGATGTGGGACCATCCATCAGAGTGTGGCTGACCTACCAGGAGCCACACCCTTAAAGAAATCTGCTCTCCCTCCCCCAGAAGCCAGCAACTGTCAACAGCTCCTCGACCTGACCCTCTCCACTCGGTGGAAGATAGCTTTATTTGTCCTCAAGGTCATCTAAAGAGCTATTTTAGAGTCACATGGTTAGTGTTACTTTCACTCAGTCATCCTGAGAGTCAGCTCAATATCCTCACCCCTGAAGGAAACCACAGGTAAACAGGTGTCACTCCACCCAGGCAACCTGGATCTGAGTGGACACGCTGTCGCCACAACCTCCTCACAGGAGCATGGTTTCTCAACCATGAGCCACTGTGCAAACTAAATACTACGACAGGGAACTTTGATATATGTTATAGGTTGGGTTTCAGTCATTCAATTTACATTGTGGCTTCTCCCATCCAGTAATAGCTAGTCTCACACAGATGCCACACAAACACAGGACAGAGAAATCCAAAGTGATATCTGTAGCCAGTGTTTGAGGTTCATCCCCAGCTGCTCCAGGGCCCATGTTATTTACCATCCAGGACCCATTTCTACTGTAAGTAGGTTGCTTGGCAACATAGCTGATATGTAATATCTTATCTGGTTTCCAGGATATGGTAGCAGAATAATGGCTTTCCCCCAATGTCCTACCTAGTCCCCGGACTCTGTGAACATGCTGTGTTACATGACACGGAGGAATTAAAGTAGCAGATGGGATTAGTGCTGTTGACCAGCTGATTTTAAGATAGGCAGGTTGTCAGGAATTATCCACTGGGGCTCACGTGGTCACAGGGTAGTCATAAGTGAAAGGGGGGCCCAGGGACTAGGTGGGAGTCAGAGTCAGACTCGAAAATGCTACACCCATGGCCTTGAAGGGGACACAGGGCCAAGTCTGAAAGTGTTCAGCCCCCACAAGCGGGGAAAAGAAAGGTAAAAGACTTCCCGAGAGCCCCTCAAGATAACCTGGCCTTGCTAGACCTTGACTTCAACTCTGTTTTTTCTTCTTCTTGTTTTTTGAGACAGGGTTTCTCTGTGTA
Source organism: Onychomys torridus (assembly GCF_903995425.1). Taxonomy (NCBI): domain Eukaryota; kingdom Metazoa; phylum Chordata; class Mammalia; order Rodentia; family Cricetidae; genus Onychomys; species Onychomys torridus. The sequence goes on from NC_050447.1 coordinate 54,953,676, forward strand.
GTTTGGGTGCCTGTCCTGGATCTCGCTCTGTAGGCCAGACTGGCCTCGAACTCACAGAGATCCGCTGGCCTCTGCCTCTGGAGTGCTGAGATTAAAGGCGTGCGCCAACATCGCCCGGCGGCCTCAACTCTTAGAGACATGTTTTGGACTTCTGACCTCTAGAAAGGTAAACAGTCTGTAATGTTTTTGTATATGGTTTGCTCCAGTGCGCTTGTCAGTTGGGACGCAGAGGGAGGGTAGCAGAGGGAGGTGGCCAGTGAGGCAGCATCACCTGCTTCTGGCCCCTCACTCCTTCCTTCTACATCTCTCTCTGCCTTCCCCATCTCTCACCTGCTTTGGTCACAATGGATTACTGGAGATCCCCAACTGTGTATACCCTCTTGCTGGCCTTTTGCATCTAAGATGCATACACTCCATGTGGTCATGAAGTTTACTGTACTTTGGACTTGAGTATTTTCCAACAGCCCATAGGTCAAAGGCTTGTCCTCCCAAATGTCACTTTTGAAGGTAGAATTCTGTGTTCTTGAAGGGGACTGCGAGACCGTGGTCTCTTCCTCCGTTTTTTTCAGTTTTCTCTGGATACCAGGTAAGTAGCTTTGCTCTGCCAAACCAGGGCCAACTGATCATGGACTGGTACATCAGAAACTGAGAATGGAATTTCATATAGCCCAGGCTGGCCTCAAACTCACTATGTAGCTGAGGCTAGCCTTGAACTCCTGGCTTCCTGCCTCTATGTTCTGAGTGATGGGATTTCAAGGCTGTGTGACCAACTCATGTTGGATACTGATCTGCCAGTTTCATACAACACTTAGTCAGGTTTGGGCATTAAAATAACCCTGCCTTCCAATGCTATGTGCCCTCATCTTCAAATTATCTCACCAAGTTTGGATATAATTAGCATAATTTCCCCCTTAAATGTCTGGTAAAATTTTCCCAAAAGAACATGTGTTGTTGGAATTTTCTTTGTTAAAAGGTCCTTGACTCCCAATTCACATTTGTTAGTACAATTATGACTATTCAGTTTTTCTGCTTCTTTTTTGTATGAGCTTTGAGTGTATCTTCCATGGAGTTCAGACATTTAATCATATTTATGAACATATAATTCTCTCTTTGAGAAATGACTAGGGGTGGTGCATGAATACCATATTCATATGTGGAGATCAGAAGACAATCTGTGGGAGTTGGTTCTCTCTTCCCACCATGTTCCAGGGACTGAACTCAAGTTCTTTCTAACACCTTCCTTTTAACATTTATAGGGTCTGTATTGATGCCTCTCCTTTCGTGCCTGATGTTGGAAGTGTGTATCTTTTTTGTCTGAGTCTGCCTAGAAGGTTAATGTTACAGATGTTTTCAAAGAATTTGCTTTGGTTCCTTTTCTTTTTCTTTCTTTTTTTTTTTTTTTAGTATTGTTTTTGTGTCCTAAATTTCAGTGTGTCCTCCCCCCCCCCCCGTGTTTATTGTTTCCTTTCTCTGCTACCTTTGGGTTTAATTTTCTCTCTATTTGTCTATCTTTTAATTTATGAAGACAAGGGTTGTCAATGATTCAAGGTCTTTCTTCTTTTCAAAAATAAGCTGCAGGGCTGGAGAGATGGCTCAGCCATTAAAGGCTAGGCTCACAACCAAAAATAAGCTGTGAGTGGTATAAATTTACCTATAAGCACAGCTTTAGCTGAGCCCCATACAAATTAATATGAATTCAAAGAATTTTCTAATCTCCTTTGTAATATGCTCTCTGGCTCTCAGAATGTGTAGAAGTATGTGCTCTATTCAGTTAGTTTTTAAAGTCTTTGCAGTTCCATGCACATGACATCTAGAGGTCTGCTGAGATTTTAGTGGCAGTATCTCTCTTACTTTGGTTCTCACGGCTTTTGGATCTTTGGGCCTGTCCTAAACACACGCAGAGATGAGTAATTCTGTGATTAATAAAAAGAATTTGACTATCCTCTTCCCCCCTCTTCCCCTCTCCAGGATTCCTCCCACACATTCTACTTCATAAGAGATCCTTTCCTATTTCCTTGGAGGGAAAGACAGAGTTTATCTTAAAGCGACAGCCCAAAGGGCTGCCACCTCACCCCAGTTCTAAAACAGCAAAGCTGTGAGGGGAGAGGGAAGAACCACAGACCACCCGGTCCTCCATGTAGAAAGGCTGGTTCTCTCCCAGCACTACACCAGCTTCCTACACTTCAGCTCCTCCCAGCCAACCGGGGCAATGCCATGAATGCCACCGGGGTAAAACAGGAGGAGACTCATCTCCAGTTGGGTGGCTTCTCTCGTGACACACCTCTTCCACCATCCACGTACTTTCCTGTGCTTTTGGGAGCCCTCAGATCATTTCCCTTTCTGTTTTTCTGGAGTCTTAGAGGCAGTTGGTGGAGGGAGGGGCTGGACACTAAGTCCCCCCATTGACACGTTTGTATTCTTGTCTGATTCACACCTACTCAGCTCTCACGACCTCCAGGACATCTTTCCTGTTCACTCGTACCTCCACTGGCTACAACACACTCACCCTCTCTGTCTCCCTTAGCAAGGAGGAAATCCTCATGTCCTTCCTGTTGCTACATCCCTGGCTCTCCAAGGTGAAGAAGGAAGGGTGAGATGATTGTTTCTATTCTATTCTATATCTAAATCTACAGCAAAGACACAGAACAGACACTTGAAACTTGTAATTATAAAACTGCAGAGACTCCCTGGAGGCTGGAAAGGGAGGTAGAGATCCCTAGGTCTTTTGGGTTCAGACACAGCTGAGACAAACAAGCCTGCAGGCCTCTGCTATGGTAGAGCAGGAAAGGTAGTCTGGTTCTTCAGATTATGTCAAGTTCTGTCTCACATGACATCATGTCCACAGAAAAGCTATTTTTATAATGGGAAGTGACATTGGGGGAAAAATGATAAGTTTTAGGTTTTCTACGCAATTTTAATTGAAGAAAGGACAATGCTGTCATAGTCCAGCTCCTCACATTATTATTCAAGAAGGATTAATTTCCTATCAATATTCTTAGTGCAAACCATTAACATTCGAATTAATGGAGAATCCATCCATTTCTCTGAGTAGGCTGACTTTGTTCCAAAGTCTGAGGACTTTATATCATATAATTTACTTCCTGACTCACTTAATTCCCAGTGAGATCTCTGCACTAGTTCAAGCGAGCTCTCCGCACCAAGGCTGCTCACAGCTTTGCCTCTGTCTGCACCACACCTCTGCAGGTTCTTCAGTCAGCTTGCAATGCGCCTTGGCCTACAGTGCCACTGAGAACAGACCCCTGAGTGGCAGAAACATGCTGCTGCTGAGGTGCTGTTCTCTGTGCCACATGGCTGACTGTCTGCAGCCTGGGGACAGCTGGCCTCTAAGGATCCCTGGAGAAGCAAGGGTCTGCTCAGGACCCATCATGGGAGGGATAGGTTGGAGCAGGCAATCGCCAGGCCGTGGAAGTGGTATTACCCGGTGGTCTTCCTGGGCTTTAGAGAAGGGACTGAGGAAGCATGTCCTTTGGATACAGACCTTGTCACCTACATGAGGACCCGGGAATGGCATCCCTTCCCCGCCCTGCATTCTCTTCTTTCCCTGAGACAGTTCTCTTCTCTCTCACCTTCTCAAACTTCTCCTGCTACTTCCCTAGCTCTTTTCAAACACAGGCTTGTTTCTTGTTTTCTTTTGAGAGAGGGACATCACAGATTTCAGTCTGGCCTCAAACTCACAATGTAGTCAAGGAAGATCTTGAACTTCTGATCCTCTTGTTTCTACCTCGTCCTACCTTGTTCTAGGCATGTGCCATGGCATCTGGTCTGTGTAGTGCAGGGGTTGAACCCAGGGCTTTGTGTATGCTAGGCAAGTACTCTACCAACTGTACACCTCCAACTGCCTCCTCCCCATCTTCCTCTGTTTTGTTTTTTTTTTTTTGTGTGTGTGTGTGTGTGAGAATATGTCACCCAAGCTGGCATCAAACACACTATGTAGTTGAGGCTGACCTTGAATTGGTCCTCTTACTTTCACCTCCCAAGGAATGGACTATGTAAATATATCACCATGCTCCACTTAGTTTTTTTCCTTCAAGACAGGGTTTCTCTGTGTAGCTTTGTGCCTGTCCTGGAACTCACTCTGTAGCCCAGGCTGGCCTTGAACTCACAGAGATCCGCCTGGCTCTGCCTCCCAGTGCTGGGATTAAAGGCATGCGCCACCACCATAGCAGTTTTGGACTCACAGACACACTGAGCAGAAAGCACAGAGTTCTTATACGCCCTTGAGCCCACCCACACACTCCCCCACGATCAGCATTCCACCTCAGAGCTGGGCATTTCTGACAGACAACGAACACTGACCAGTTTATCCCATGGCTCTCTTTTGGAGTGAGTATTCTGTAGGCCTGTCTGCACAAATGAATAACACATCCACCTGCATGCATCCTACAGAACTCTCGGCCTCAGGAGTTCTCTGTACACCATCTATCCACCTGGCCCTGGCAATTTTTAACCTTCAGAAGTATTTGTTTATTACTGCGTGTGCGATATGTGTAAATTTTGGCATGTATGTTCCATGGCACATGGGGAGTCAGAGGGCAACTGTGAAGTTGGTTCTCTCCTTTCACGGTTACATGGGTTCTGGGCATAGAACTCAGGTCCCCAGGCTTAGCAGCAAGTGCATCTACCTACTGAGTTATCTTCTTGGCCCCAATTGTTAATAGTTTTACTGTCCCCACACTTTTCTTTCCTGAAATGTCATGTAGCTGGGATCACTGTCTGCAGCTTTATCAGACAGCTTCCCTCACTTAGCGGCATGTGTTTCAGATTCCGCCGTGTCTTCTCAGGCCTTGCCCATGCAAAGCAAGCATCCCACAGCAGCCCCAGCCCTGGTAGCTTCTGCACCTAGGGTTCCCACCTAAGCAAATTCAACTCAACATCAACAGTAAGAGGAGACGGAAGCTTAACCACTCTGAAACCAGCTAACCCCATTAACAAGGACTTTCCACATTAGCCAATCAAACGTAGTTCCTCTTGCATCTGTACACATCTTATTCATGTCTCCTCTCTGCACCTCTCTTCTGTCAGTGGAGACCTGACCTGAATTGCTTATGGTCTGTTATTACTTAACTCCCAAGTCTGTCTCTGTCCAAATCCAGTAATCCTCCTCATCTGCAGAAAGTACATTTCAAGACTCCTCCCCCCAACCCCGAGAATGCCCGAAACCATCTATCATATATGCTATGGGTTTTCCTATGCATATTTACCCGTGAAAAAGGTTAATCTTTCCTGAACACAATTTGGTAACTGAGATGGCTACTAAGTAACTAACAGGTAGGTACCATAGACAGCATGGATACACTGGACAAAGCTTTGTCATGGTAGAACAGACAAATAGAGATACGATTTATCCTCCATGCACTCCTCCTGGGACACACACTGCCCACTGAGGCTGCAGAATGGCTTGTAGACTGTGTTAGAAAAGTGGAATCAATGGGTTGCTGGATCTAGAGATGTAGCTTGAACATTTGGAAAAGGTATTTTTCAGATGGGAAAATATACGGGGAGCCATACTTGCTACAAAAATCTATTTCCATTTTCAATTACTTGTGTGGCTCAACCAAGCTTCTATCTTTCTGCATTTTCTTTGTCATTCTCTTGCCCCAAGATGATGATAATCAAACAAAATGTTGCCAGTGGGAACAAAACCAATGACAGCAACTGGCAAATTCATGGTCTGCCAGATGCTGTCACACGCCTCCCTCCTCCTTTTGAGATCAGAGATCAAGTTAATAGCTTGATCCTGAAGGACAAGACCTACTAGTGTAGTTTTCGTTGTGTATTCACAGAATGCATCACACCAAATGACTGCTCAAAGACAACTGTCTTCAGAGAGTGAGGAAGCATGGCTCCGACGGCTGCCTGCCACCCACCGACGCAATGCTGAGTCACCTGTTACACACATTACATTACACACATTACAAAGAGCTCTCTACAGTGGTTTTCTCTGCAGACAAGACTCATTCATGTTGCTCAAGTATGCTATGCATGGGAGAGAATATTTTAGCAGTAGTGGAAGAATAAATGGGGCACACGAAACAAGTCTGGAAACAACCTAGATATTTTCCAAGAAAGAAGATGTGCAAGCCAACCCGGCTATATCTTCAAGGGGCTGACAGCCCAGTGCAGATCTGAAACCACGCAGATCCGCTCACAATGACCTGTCCCTGAGTACAGGAGTAGCGGACAAGGTCAGGTTGGGCCAGAGACAAGTGGGGACAAATTCCATCCCCTCCTGGATGATAGCTTCTGACCACTGTGCCAGGGGCCCCTTTTTGAGTGTCTTTCTGAAAGGGTGACATTCCACCTTCTCAGATGTTGGACAGTGCAGGAAGGTGGCTTTCCTTCTTTCCACCAAGATGTGTTAATTTGTCATTTCAGTGACCCGACCCTGACAGAACGTCTTAAGGAGAGGGAGTGTTTCTTTTAGCTCAGTTTCCTCGGGCTCTACTTACATCATGGAGGGCAGGAGGGCAGAGAGAGGTGACACAAGATAGGACCAGGATGAGACAGAGGCCTTAAGTGACACACTCCAAATGGCCCTGCCCCAATAATGCTCTTACTGAACCCATGAAGGAACATTGGCTACACTGGAGCCCCAATAGTGTAACTGCCTCTGGCCTGTGGCGACAGAGCCAGCCATGGACTGAAACCCCTGAAACACTGAGCAAGTCAACCCTTCCTTATGTTCCGTCAGGCATTTACCACACAGACTGAAAACCAACAGCGGAGTGTCCATGGATTCCCCCAGGGCCCGAGGAGGTTTATTTCAAAGTAAGAAAGAGCTATCTCCTGTGTGATATGTACCACAGAACTGCTGTCTCTTCCTCCAGCCTGTCACGCCCTCTCTGGCAACCTATTCCTTGTCTCATTTTTCTTGCATGCACCTATTATATCTCAAGAAGCTCATTTATTGTTGAAATGACTTTTGAGGTTTTTAAAAAGTGATTTATTTTTATTTTATGTGCTTTGGTGTTTTGCCTGCTGGTGTGTCTGTTGAATTACCTGGAACTGGAGTTACAGACAGTTGTGAGCTGCCATGGGGGTGCTGGGACTTAAACTGAGACCTCTGGAAGAGTAGCCAGTGCTCTTAACTGCTGAGTCATCTCCCAGCCCTGACTCTTGAGTTTCTTGCTTCTTACTGGTGATGAGAAGATTAGGCAGACAGGAAGTCGGGTGTGAGGAAACCAGTGACACCTGCCGCTGTGTCCCCTGATGGTTAGAATGCCTGTCTATGGTTAAACATCTGGAGGCTGAAGATGTTCTCCCCTGTGTAGCAGAAACTAAGACACCAGGGCACTTTCCCTATTCCCACACGTATACTAACTATACTAAAGGTTTGTATTCTCAAGAGACCTTGGCTTCATTATGCTGTCATTTGCACAGTGGTTTTGACACCCTTTGAGAGCTTGTTTGGAGGGTCTATCAGGGGAGTGCAGCTACCTTTGACCAGGACCGTCCTCCTCCATGGTGGGAGGTCATCCTCTTACACTATGGAAGACTGTCCTCTCCACCTACTAAGTGTGTCGATTCAGGAGGGATGGATGTGGAGCCATGAGGGAGGCAGAGGACACCCACCTAGCCAACCAGATCAGCCAAATCAACACTGCTGATTAATGTAGTGACAGATGTCACAGCCAGTTCACCCTCACACCCTCGACTCCCCTTATGGGCTTTTCAAGAAGATCATGGGAAGAAATAGCCTACAAAACCGTCACCCCTCTGTGGTTTGGGAGTGTGTATATGTACACAAACCTCTTTAAAAGTCTACAACACAGGACCCACCAGGGCTAGCCTGCTCTACTCTTTCTCCAGAGTGTACTATCATTTTGATTTGACAAAATACACTTCTGCTTGAAGTAGTTGTGTTTTCTCTGCTAAATCTGTTCCTTTGAGAGATCTTCACCCCATTGTTTGAGAATAATCCCCCTCTGAAACGCACATCCAGAGGGCAGGAGCTCTGTGCTTCCCTCTACTGCTCACACCCTGTTCCCTGCTGTATCATCTCCGGCTGAGAATGCACAATGAGAAAACCCAACTGAGATGTACAGAATGAGGGACTAAGGAGGGAGGGAGGGGGAGCCAGACCTAAGAGCATCATACAGCAACCACAGGTGTACCCCGAGGCCAGGAGAAAGGTGAACCCTAGGAACCTGGGATGGCAGAGTGGAGACTGGGCATGCTTACTGGGGTGTGCATGGAATGTGTGCAGAAAGGACTGACCTGAAGAGACACAAAAGACACAAGGCAGGAAGAGAGGCAATGAGTGACGTGCTGAACTGCTACTGGGGAGGCCATGGTGGGAGGGGGTCGCCAGCATCTCCCCTTCAGGGAAAATTCAACTGAAGAGAAAGTATGTGACACTGAGTGAGTCCTATTCCCAAATCTCCAACTTCCCCTGCCCCTGAAAATTCAGAGGACATTATCTTCCCTTCGTTTCTTCTCTTGAGGTCAGTTAAGGGATTGGGATTCTCTACCCATAGCTCACCATCACCTTGTTTGGCCACACACCCCCTCCACCCCTTCCCTGGAAGGTCAGAGAGCCTATTGCTCTACCGAAAGAACATTCTTGCCCTCAAATGACACCAAACATGCCTACAGAACTTGGCTCTGTTTGCTGGGCAGCAGGCTGCCCCTTCTAGACAGACTACTAGGGTTAGAGCAGTGGCTAAGCACCCAATGGCTGAGAGAAAAGTTAGCTGGGTTACATGGAGGGGAGAACCTTCCCAAAATAGCTGAACAGGACCAAACACCATCAACTCATTTCCTTTTAGCATGCCACAGGCGATGGGCCACAGCAAGGGCCTGCTGGAAGTTTTCACCCACAAGTGACCTGCAGGCAGGCCAAGGCAGTCCAAATGGCTTCTCAGCTGGGCTGGAAAGACCCTATAGTGGACACAAACACTGGGCAAGTCCGACTGTCCACAAAGAGAAGAGATAGGCAAGCGTCAGATGAGCAGTGTGTGAGCGTTCTGGGCTACTAGAGGCCTCCAAGAGTATTGGGAGAATACATATACTACTCTTGCTTAGGGGCGTGACAGTCACTTTGGGGGCATGTGGCCCCACACAGAGTGGTCCATGCTGTGCTACTATAAAGGGGCCAGCCAAACCTGTGCCCACATTGTGCCCTGCCTCCCAGAGCCTGACCCTTGTAAAGACAGACCCCACACAGAGCACAGTCACCCCTCTGTGGAGTCTGTCCTCACCTTCCCAAGAGCTTCTGGTGACAGCTGGGCCACTGTCAACCTCTGTGACAGTGTGGGTGCTTCCTTTGGGGGTCCATCATGCCCTCCAGCTCTCTAAGCCCGATTCTTCTATTTGGACAGCTTGGAGGGGGTGAAGAAAAGGCCTTGAAGCTGTGCCTCAGACACAATGCCAACAGGACCCAGAGGGAAGGAGAGGGCCACAAAAGCAGTTAGGGACAGCTAACAGCTCACGAGCCCCTGTGTTGGAGAGAAGCAGTCCCTCACTCGAATCGACAACGAAAGCTTTCCCCCTTTCTCTTGGAACCTCTTCAATGTTCATTTCCAGAGGGAGAGCTGACCCAGCCCCTCAGAGAGAATTCTGAGGAGAAAGAAGGACATGCTGTCACCTTTGGGAGGAGCCACATCCAACCTCAGTCCCTCACTCTTCTCTTCCACGTGGCTCAGTAGGTTTCCCTTGTTATCCTTACACTTCTTTGTTGAGGTCCCCACAACCCACCAAGGGCACTGCCAGGACATTTGTCAACTATGATGCTTTGTAAACCTCAAGCCTGCAATTTTATCCCCTGAGGATCATCTGAGGCTATTTTCATCACGTACCTGGCAAGCGCTGCCCCCTAGCCTTGGGCCTGCTCACCTGGGCCCCCGCCGCCCATCTGCCTCTGACAGGCTCAGCCTTTGTAGATCTGCCTGTAGACACCCCAAGACCTCAAGGCCCATGATGTACAGTGTCTCCATTACTACCCAGGTGTCCTCACTCCTGGTGGAGTCAGACGTGCGGCTTCCACATAGTCCCATCTGCCCCAGACTGTGGCAGCGGCTCCACAGCTCAGCGCAGCCATCTCTTTACAAGTGTCCCGATTTCTCTGCATGAATCTTTCAGCAGCTTTTCCTGCCTGCCTTGTTCCCCGAGTGGAAGTTTCATTTGTGTTCCCCCCTCTTTATTCTTGAAAAGCTTTGGCTTCTTCTTAGTTTTTAGGCAGCCACTGAAAGCCTTCTAGTAGTAGGGTCCTCTGCTTTTCTCCCATCTCCCTGCTTTGACACGTGTGGCTTCTCTTACTTTCAGGGAAAACCTCTTCGCTAGCTGGTCTTGATGTCTTTGTAGAAATCAAGACGTTTCAGTTTTTGGTTTAAGAAAACTGAGCGAATAACTGTGACCTGAATACTAAAGGTCTCAATGGTAGAATCTGTCTAAAGGCAATAAAAATGTTGCAAAGGGGGAAAAAAAAAGAAAAGAAAAGAAACCAGCAAGATTGGATTGCAGAATGTAGATGAAAAAAAAAAAAATCATACATTGCTTCAACCCCCCCCACACCCCAACACACAAAGAAATGTCTAGTGTGCACTGTCAACACCCTCTCCTTGTCAAACATAATAAAGTGAGACGAACTAAGAAAGGTGTCAGTGGGATGTGGCGGTGAATAGACCCAGACTTTGGCCAACCACTTGGCTGCATTCCATGCAGGAGCTGGGTGTGCACTGTGTGAGTGTGCTGTGGGTGGGTGGAAGTACACACAGACACTCTCAGACCCAGTGTCCAGTGATCCTGAGAGGGGACAAAGGCAAGGGCCTTGTGCCCATCTGATGTTCCACAATTTTGAAGAGAATTTGAGATTTGGGAGCTCTGGGGGTGGCCATTCTTTAAACACTATGCAATGGATAGAGGAAAGCTCCCTTCTTACAGATTACCACGAAAAAGGTGAAGGCAGCTGGTCAAACACGCATGAACTGGTGGGGATGGCTCTTCCATCCCTGTGCAGTTTCCTGCCGGGGTCCCTCCATGGCTTCCTCCCTAGACTTCATTACAGGGGTAAGAACCGGCCCCGAGGGTTGCATGGTCACAGTTCTCTCAGCCTGAGAGTCCCTTGGTTGGCAATGCACCCCAGTAGGCCCTACATTATCAGTACCACCTCTCAGCAGGCCTGAGAAATCCATCAACCCCAAGTTCAGCTTAGAGCAGCCTGCTGTTTCTCAGGACTGAAAGCTCTGAGGCCTCCCCCAGTGGTCTCTCCCAGGTGACAGCATTGCATGAGGAAGTAGCTGCCTTCCTCCTGGCAAGCCGACATGAGGAAAAGGGCGGGGGTGCTCCACTGATGAAGGACTAGCTAGCCTGCACCCAGCCCAGGTGCCTCGCTGCAGCTGTGGGGGCCATCACGCCTCACTCTGGAGGCAGGAGTGACGCTTTTTCACTGGAACCCCGGCACAGCCTCGCAGGCTTGCTCTGATGGAGATGCCAGCCAGAGTGCTGCCAGCCTTTTACAGACCCGGGAGCCCTGAGACCCGAGGACAGGATTTATCTATCACCCGATCAAACTTTCCACATTTGGAGGAATCCTCACATCTTAGATCAAAACACACGACAAGAAGCAGATTCGTCTAAATGAAGGCGCCTTTTGCAGCCACAACTGGCATCTCGCCTCATTATTTCCCAGGCGACTAAAAATTAAAGCAAGGCTCGCTCTCCCAAGGCTATGCCCCGCGAGCTCAGCAGCGCGTTTCAGCACCAGCTTTGGGGACAGTCGCCATCAGGAGGGAGGGCACAAACTCGCCCGAGTCACTAGGCGCTCCCCCTCTACCCAAGGCAGGTGTCCAGGCGTCAGGAAAGCAGAGGGCTTCTTCGAACCCTTGCCCAAAACACTGCTCCAAACAAAATGATCAGTGGTCACGCCACCCATCCCTATGGTCCTCTGCACTGGGGACGCCCCTTATCCAGAGGACAGCAATTACTATACGCCATGAGCATGCAGGAGGGTCTCCTAGGAGCCTAGACCCGCGGCGACCCCGGGGGATTCCACTGTGTCCCCAGAGGCCCGGACTGTCTGTGCACAGGAAGGAGGCTCAGACTGGAGGCGCCCCGCGGTGGTGCATCAAACGGCCCCCCGCCACATGGAACCACAGGTCTTTGTGTCGCGTGCCGCGGCATCTCCAGGGAAGAAGACCTAGGAGCCAGAATGTCTCTCCAGTTCCGAGACTTTTGATTTCGGCCCGGCTCTCAGAGAGCTGGAGGGACTAGGGGCCGAGGTTCCCCCGACGAGGCGCCGCGCCCTCCAGGGGGCTCAGGCGCCACTTACCGCAGCCGGCGCGCAGCCGGTGCCGCTCAGACGCGGGCTGGGTCCCCGGCGCGGCACTCGACGGGGGCGGCCAGGCCAAGTGGCATCGCGCGCCCCGGGCTTGGTGCAAACGCGCCTCGCGCGGCCGCCCGCGGGTCCCGGGCCACAGAAGACTGTGCGCGTCTGGGGAGGAAGGGGGCGCGGCGCAGAACCCCAGCCACAGCAAAGCCACCCGCGTGCGGGGCTCCGGATCTGCGCAGCGGGCCCACGGGGTGCAAGGCGGTGACCCCCAACCCTAGCCTGCTGCGCCACGCTGGCCGCACCCACTCCCGCGCACCCACTCCGCAGTAGGTCTCCTCCCGCACCGGGAGGGGCCGGGAAATCCCGCCCGCCGCCGCCGACGTCACTGGTGCGTCACTGGGGCTCCCGCGCCGGGCTCCACACGCCCCTAGCCCCTCACTTTATCCAGACCCGCCCTCCTGGAGGGCTCAGGGCTCCCGGGCAGACCCCCGAGTGCAAAGTGGGGACGGCCAGCTCAGGGTACTTCACCTGGGGACACTTAGGGTGCCTCACGCCGAGGAAGGTGGGTGCTGCGAGCGCAGAAGCTGAACATCTGGAAATGCGCACGGTCCTTAAGCCGACGTCGCTAAGCAACGTGGACAAGACCGCCACGCGGCCGGGCAGGGCAGAGCAGCTGCCTCCCAGCCAGCCACTGGAGTGCAAGTGGACAGCCGGGCGCTGCTGCCGCGGGGAATCCTGGCGACTCCCAGTGGTGAGGCGGTCGTGGCTGGCCAGGCCTCGCCCTAATGGAACTGTGTCTTGTGATTCTTACTGTAAACCGATGAATTACTGTATACTCCTTCCTTGAGGGGGAGGCAGCTTCAGGCACGTCTGTTTTCCAACTCTCATAAAATGACACAAAGCCCTCTGAAGACAGAAGCCCGGAAAACATTTCGAGCAGAGTTGCTAAGATGCGTAGAGAAGGAGGTCTTGTTACTTCTGTCTACATACACCACTGACAAGGAGATTTCTTGAAAATCTTCCTCCCGTCCACTTTCAGCGACCATCCCTGCTGTAAGTGACGCTGGACAAGGTACCTCAGATTTTCGCAGATTTAGCTCATATCTCCCACTTTATCCTGGACAAAGATGCACCTTGGCGGAGTGGAGCTGCCCCAAGAGGTCAGAAAGGCCCACTGGGGCAGAAAATCACACCGATTGTTTTCATAGCTCTCAGGAGTCCCTTTAGGCCTCAGAATTAAACCACTACACAATGATCTAGCCAGTAATGTTCACTGAATGAGAAAGACCCAGAGATACTGCAGCTGAAAATTCAGGCAGCAAAACTTGTGTTCACAGATTCACTCTCAGATCCAGCATCTCTCCTGCTATCCCTCATTCGGTGGTACACTCTTTCCCCAAACTGGCTTCATCAAAGTTGAGCTTAGATTTCCTTTTATGCGAATTCTAACGATTTTGGTGCCAACTGTTCAGTTGTAAGGGATGTCAATAGATAAACTCTGGTAGACTGGATGGCCACTGGGACACCTCGGTCTCTCCCAGGCCCTTTTGTGTCTCCCACACTTGTCGACCAATGTTCAGCCTCTAGGGCTCTGGAGGGGGAAGTTGTATTCCTTTGGGCCACCACCTACAGAAAGATCTCACCCCCTTCCAGTAGCAGCTGTTCTGGGGTCCTGTAACACACCGGCCTCTACAAGACATGAAACATCCTAAGTACAGCATGATCAAGGACAGTTAGAAACAGCACAGTGCTGACTGTGTGGTGTTGATGCACAGGGTATTGTGGTGGCAGACTCAAGGAGACCAGTTGCTTCTGGCACAGCAGGCAACAACTGAACTTTTAGTCTCAAAAGGAGATCTACATACAAATTTTTCAGGAGCTCTAAACATAGCTGTGCTAACCTCGGAGAGAACATATGTGTTCAATTCTGCCATTCTCAATCCTATTTAAGAAGCAGTTTTAGTCTGTGGGCTTTTGTTTTTGTTTTTTTAATCACAGCAACAGGAGAAGAAGCTAAGTTATTCCACCATTATGAAAACTACAGTGTAGAGTTTACTAAGATCTCAGAAAACACTGTTCTAAAAAGCCAATAGGATTTTAAGGATTTTTAAGAACAGTTTGAGCAAGATCAAAATTCAAGAATGAAAAGAATGCTTCTTGTAATCAACCGACAGAAGCTGGGGCGAGGATGCCCAAACCTACCACAGGATCACCTTTTAAAATCTCACCTCTCATCGGCCCTGCTCTGAGAGGGGACACTCTGAGGGCTGCAGAAGGCAGGCATGCTGATGCCAGCCTGCCCGCCTTCAGAGGACGCAGCCTGCAATGGGATTCCCTCCAGCAGCAGCAGGATGTGCCTTTTGGCCCGTGTCTTGTCTCCCACAGTGCATTTGAGTGTGTGTGTGTGTGTGTGTGTGTGTGTGTGTGTGTGTTTCATTTCAGCAACTGGAGCTGCCTGCTGGCTTTTGAAGTGTCTTGGTTTCATAATGCATAAAGTGTCCCTGATTAGAGGAGAACACACACACACACACACACACACACACACACACACACACACACACACGGTAAAGCTATCTAAAACATGAGACACATTTGGGAACAAATTTGTCACCTATGTGGGGACCAACGGGGACCAGCTAAAGGATAATCAGCAATGAAGGGGGTTCCTGAGAAAGAAAACCCAACAGGAAGTAAAATGATGGTGTTTCTTTTGGCTCTACTTACCTTTCCCAACACCTTAGCTCTTCTTTGTCAATTTGGGGCATTAGCAAGTTATCCAAAACAGTAGGAACTAGATAGTCAGGAAAGAGCTCCAAAGGGCCTCTCCTTTCTGCATCCTTAGATATCCAAACAGGCAGTCGAGGGAGGACAGGGGGTGGGCAGGCTCACACTGAGAAAGTGCTGCTGCTGACTTCCCTGGGACAGAAAAGCACTAAACCAGACTGACGAGCTGTGAAGCACCGCAGATGCATGTGGAGGAGCATCAGTGCCCAGCCCTGTGCCTTCTGTCTCCGCAGGCACCTGCCACTCCACAGCCTTCCCCACGGCAAAGGCTGGAATGTGGGTAGATGCTCCTTCCCACATCCCGGGCCTGGACCTGCTACTGGCATTCCCGCCAAGGTCTTGGAATGTGCACTATCTGCCACACTCTGATGCCCATCTTCACTTAGATTTTTCTGTTCTTCCATTAGGTGGCAACAGCACTTTTGGTCATTAAAGAGGCTGTCTACCTGGGCGTGGTGGTGCATGTGTGGGATCCCAGAACTCAGAGGACTGGAAGTTTCAGGCTAGATTGGGGGACACAGACTATAAACCCTCTCTTACAAAACAAGGGCTGGGAATGTAGCTCAGTGGTGGGCAGCTTTCTAGATCACCCCTACCTAAAACACACTGTTCCTGCCATTCTCAGAGCACCTCAGTCCCGCCTCCCCAGCGCTTACCATGGATTGCAACTTACACATAGGCTGAGTGCTACCCACTGCGTTTGCCGTGGTGCCAGCCGGCAAGGCCCATGCGGCAGGAACAGCTGGACCGTGTGATACCATATCCTCAGCTCTATTCTCAATACGGGCCTGCTGCAAAGAAGGGACAGACACTCTGCTATTTAAAAGGAGCGGCTGATCTTAGGACTGATGTGTTAAGTTCATTTAAGGACAGGAAAAGTTGAAATATAGTATTTTAGAACAAAAAACTAAAATTAAGGACGGAGAGTTGCCTTATCTATTCCTAGTAGTAGAAATTTATTGGGGGATTTAAGGAGAACAGATGGGGCTTCTTAAAAACTTTCCTGAGGAGACAAGAACAAACATCTCACCTCAGACAGGCCCTCAGAGACAGAAACAAATGATTTCATTCCAGTGTAGCTTGGTGAACCAATGGGTTTAATTCGGGTTGCTGACAGCAGCATGGGCACCACTGAAGGGAAAAAATTTCTCCTCCTGAGGCTCTTTAGTATCATTAGGAAGGGGCATGACTTTGGGAGCCTTTCCTCAGAGCAACCATTAACTGTGTAAGTTCTCTGGTAGGGGTAGGACCTTGTGAGACCCTCCTCCAAGGCACTGTTAAGTGTCAACAACCCTTTAGGGATGCTGGGGCCTATAAATCCTCAAGGAGGAGGTGGCTTGGGAACCACTTCCTTCTAGCAACCATTGACTACCTATAAATTCTTGGGAGGGAGATGCCTTGTGTGCCTCTCCTACCAGTGACAGAAAGTTAATGGGCCCAGTCTTGTGCAAGTCTCCTGAGGGTAATCACAATGGCTTAGAGTTCAAAAGGACAAGACATGACAGGCCTGGAGAACACCCCACAACACCCCACCCTCTCCCCCAGTTCCTACATTATTTCATCCCCTTCCGCAATGTTCCCTGAGACTTATGTACAGTACGTCTCATTTTCACTGCCCACTGTAAAAAGTTTCTCTGACCAAAGCTGACAACCCTGTAGTGGGTAGCCATCCCAGCCTTGGCCTGGAAGTTCCAACCCCCACTGAGGCTTCGGTAATGGTCACGCCCACAAGGCGGGGCTGAGGGAGGAAGCTGAAGACCCTGGATCGAGAGGAGAGGCTTCTCTTGGTTCTGGGACCCTGGACGCTGGAGGTAGACCAAGCAGAGTTCTCCAGAGAACACTGCTGGACTGTGCCACACCTTTCCCAGACCCTGCAACCTACCTATCCCTTCATTTGTAAGTTACCCCACAAAATAAATCTCCCTTTTAACTACGTGGAGTGGCCTTAATAATTTCACCAATACAACCCCTGTAATCTATGGACATAAAAATAAACATCAACAAGGCAATCTGAAAGGCACTATGAAAACTAGTCAGAAGGGACAAGGCTTCCAACTCAATCCCAGCTTGGTTTTTCTACATTCTGCAAAGCTGGTGATATCTTCAGCAGTTTGGCCTTACCATCCAGTTTTGGTGGGCAGTCAACAACAGTGGCAACAGCCTACACTGTTTAGGGGGTTATAGGTCTCCTTGGCCAAAAATTCATAGGGAAGTATCTTATCCCTACCACTAGAATTTGTGTATCATTGCTCTATGGCCTCTTGAAGTGCCCTTTCCCACCCCTGCAGTGTGTGTGTGTGTGTGTGTGTGTGTGTGTGTGTGTGTGTGTGTGTGTGTGAGAGAGAGAGAGAGAGAGAGAGAGAGAGAGAGAGAGAGAGAGAGAGCCTGTGGCAGTTTCCACACAAGATAGGGCTTATTTGCATTCCTTGCTGACAGGCTTTGGCCTATTGGTTACTCTTAGCTATTTTCCAGCCTACACTGAAGCATTGTGGCCAGACTTTAAATGAATTTAGTGATCGGTCTAGGGGTGCCTGAGGGCACATCGCCTGTACTTTAGTGGGTATCTGCTTCTTGGCTTCTGGGAAGACTCAGTGGGCTGTGGACTCTTGGACAGAGAACTAATGACTGATTCCTCCCACATCTCTATGTTTCTTCCCATACTAAGCCGTGAGGTTGGGCTAAAGCCAACTTAAGTGCAGACTGTCACAGGCCATGTCACCTGGGATACTACTATCTACAGGACTCTTAATTCAATGCCACATGGTATCTGTTTTATCTGCATGGCTACAGCCACCCAGTCTCATCTAGAGCCTTAATTGTAGCAACAGTGCCAGGCATCTATGGGGGTGGCAGCATTCCTTCTATGAGCTACGGCTTCATTGTTGGTTCTGTTCCTTGAGGAAGCTCTGTGGCTTGAAGGAAACTGGCCCCAGCACAGCCAGTGATTAGTAACAGGGCTTTTGGATACACCTTGTTCTGCAACAGCCATGGGCTGGGATCTGGTCATAACATACAAGACATATAAAAGACACAGGTGCAAGTCTATTTCTAGCAAGTTTATTTCCAAACTGAAGTGGCAGTATATATAAGGTAACAGCATGTGATGACTTCTAGGGATGTGTGCTACAACATGCATGTTATAAAGCGTTTCCAACATATACATACTAGGTTTCATGCTCAATAAATAATCCCCCCAATAAATTTTCATTTTTACATAAAAATAGAATATTGCACTCTTAACAAGACCAGATATTTTGCATATTTTCTCTTTAGATAATGATGAAACTTGGTCCTTAAAAAAAGCCAAGACTGCATAGCATCCCTATTCTAATAGGAGACTAACTTGAAGTTCTCAGTAAAAAAATGAAAGCTAGACAAATAGCTGAATTTTTAAAAACAAACCAATCACTTCAACGTGAGTAGGAGTAATGTTATCTCTGCTCATAAGTGAACCTCAGGAGTAACGTGTGGCCCATGTCAATGTGACCTAAGGTCTCCTGAGGCCCTGCCTCTCCCAGGCCAGTCCTCACAGCAGAGACTCTGGAATTGCATTTTGTAGATACAAGCAGAATGTTTTACAAAGTCTGGAAGTTACAAAAGTAGTTCTGTAAACATTATATGAGTCAAATTTCCAGAACAAATGCAGAAGTCATTCATAGGCAGCAACACATGCTTCTGTTCCATGGTGACATGTTCCTGAGCCTGCCCACAGTTTTCACAGCCATTAAAGCAGCACCTCTAGTAAAAAATCCAGTGGTCCCAGCATGGCCTGCACGGAGTTCCAGACTAGGAGCTGTCTTCACATGCCATGGCACACACGTCCGGCTTTCCACCTTCCACAGGATCCTCAGATGGCAGCTTAGTAGGAACAAGTAAAACTGGTTTCCTAAAGCAACTCATTCTGCCTTCTGCTTGCACACTCAAGCTGACTTCTTTTCCTTCATGGTTCTGTCTCACAGCAGAACACTCTCTTTGTGGATTGGATTAGCTGCTGTGCCTCCACTGTGGAGTGCCATATGGAACTTTCGATTACAGATGGTCAATGTTCAGTGCTCTGTCAATGGCATTGTTAATAGCAAGTCCTCAAAGATTTATTATTATATTTGAAAATTAGTCACTGAAGCAAGGATATTGATGCCTAGTGTTATGGATTTTAAGTTCCTCTGGAGAACAAAGATGTGTATGAAATCAAAAGTACCCGTACTCTTGCCCGTGACTCACAGGAAAAATCTAGCTCTTCTCTGGGCAAAGACAACCGGCAAAAATGCCTCAGCAGTTCTCTCTGTTCAGATATTCCGGAATGTGTTTGGTGTAGAGGCACCTACTGAATAATCTGCTTCTCAAAGAGAGCAAGTGTCGAGTCCTGAAAAATTCCTAGTTTTTTTTTTTTTGTTTGTTTGTTTTTCCTTTTCTTTTTATGGGGGGAATGTGTGCTTCTAGGAGATATACCAGAAATTTAAAAAATATAATTTCTAGTATTTTAGATAAATAATTAGCCAATTTAAGTTCTTCTGTTTCTTTTTGAAAGAAAAGGAGACCCTAATCTTTGATTCAGCATACCTTCTTGGGAAAAAGCATCAAGATTCTGGCTTTAATTTGCCTCAAAAGACCTGAAGCTTTTTGGCTGGTGCATACTGACCCAGCCTTCCACACCACTGTGGAATGAGAGTGGGCCTTACTCTCAGGACCCTGGAGGCTGAGGAAGTGTGCACAGAGGGACAGGAGTCACCACTGGATGTCTGCTTAGTCATCTGTTGCTGCAGCGGCTGGAGCCAACTCTGCAGTATGGTGCTCCTGTCCTCTGGGAAAGCCCTTCTCTTCATCCAGCTGCGTAGCTGCTGAGGAAAGAGTAGAACATGGGCTGCTTCACGCGCTGCTGGTCCTTCCGACACCATGCGATCACTGTCCCATCACTGTTGGCCGTGTACAAATGGTGGCCATCGCAGGAAAACGTAAGGCTGTAAAGAGCAAAGCACGTCCATTACAGTCCTTAAACTAGTTTTGCAGACTGTGATGCTAAAACTAAGGTGTCTCCACTCCAGAGTCGTATGTGAAAAGGTTGCTTACAAACTGTCAGAGCCATACATGGAAAGACTGCCCACAAACCTTCTGGGCCGACCTATTCTAATACAGTTGACCTCCCGACAAGGCTCAGGGCTCAGTTTAGCTAGAATAAAACTGGAGCCCTAGAGATCAAGCTGGGAAAAACTTCACAAAGATACCATATTTTCCCCTTAAAAATTAAATGACATGTAGCTGTTTATTTCTTTATTTGAGGCAGGGTCTCTCTATGTAGACCAGGCTGTCCTAGAGAGAGAGAGAGAGAGAGAGACAGAGACAGAGACACAGAGAGCTGCCTCCCTCTGCCTCCCAGCTGCTGGGATTAAAGGTGTGGGCCACCACACCCAGCCCTTAAATAACATTTGTTTTAAGGATATATTTTGTTTCTCTGGAGGAAAAAGGTAAAACAATATAACATTAATAGATAATTAAGGTTCATTAACATTTAAATTCAATTTATTTTAACTAAGTATAATTTGAAAATCTCAACTACTGAGTGAGTTTTAAAGTCAAATTTGTAAGCTCAGTTCAGGGTGACTGGTGTTGTTTTATCAAGCACATCCCTGTGGCGGTCACATGACTGTCATCGCAAAGGAGGAAGTGGAAAGAACAGTTTCTATGGTTCCAGAGGTCCTGGCATGGGGCCAGCCCGTCTTTCAGCTAGACACTGAGTTCCACATGACAGGAATGTGCTGGTTTGTTGCTGGTAACAGGAAATTTGCTGCATGAAACCTTCACACACACACACACTCTTTGGGTCTACATGCTTTAATAGTTTTCTAACAAAAATTCAAATTATTGAATGCAGAATAAAAGGTGGTGGTAGGTCTTACCTTATGATAGGCTTATTTGATTTGGGAAATGTAATTTCTCTCACAGGCTTCAGGTCCCATGTGCTCCATAACCTGGAAGAAAGAGCCGTTATTATTCAATTATGCAAACTGAAACTGCATGCACTGAAAAACATACCCATTTGCTTGTTGAGTTACCAGGATGCCCCACTGCAAAGAACAGCACTGCAGACGGGGAGTCTGCAGGAGCTGCAGGTGGGATAAGAATTGCATACTTTCATAGGGTTAATGTTTTATAGTTAAGAACACTTTCAAACTGCACTAGCTTTACTATTTAGAAACACAAAAGGAATAAGGACCTATACCCCAATGTGACTTTCAATCTCTAAGTACTACATATTGAGATGCTTAGACATTAAAGTTCATTTCTCAAACTACGGTGATTCATACTGGGAAGAAAAGAGTCAAAGCCTCTCTTACCTCACAATGCCATTTTCTAGTCCCCCGGCAATGACATTGATGGACACTCCCTCAGGCTGGTTGGAGAAAGCTACAGAACAAATGATCTCTCTGCAGTGGACATGTCCAACGAGGTCCCCATTCACTGTCCAGAGTCTCAGGTCACTGCCCCCTCCAGCTGAAACACCGAATCATCCCATAGATCACCAGAATGTGAGGGTCCATAAGGGCCACTCTTGCTTACTAAGTGATGCAGCTCACAAGGATCTCTGATTAATGGCTGACTTACTACACAGAGTTGTACAGTCTGAGGCACCAGTCCTCTGTGGCAGTGACCAATGATGGAGGGAAACAGTAACAAGGGAAATCAATCAGGGATTTTTGGGTGATTACACTTCCGTGTATGAACTGGCAGATCTTAATTATATTTGAAAGTACCTAGAACACCACTCTCCAAGAGAGAGAAACACTGTGAGGCCACCAGAAAGAAGCTACTTAAGGGAGCTGGGGAGATGGCTCAGTGCGTTAAGTGCTTGTTGTGAAAGCAGAAGGGACTGAGTCCAGATCCCCGGCACCTACACAGCAGCCAGGTATGGTATGGTAGTTCATGCATGTAACCCCAGTGTAGGGGGAGGCAGACCCAGGCAGACCTTGGGAACTGCTGGCCAGTGAGTCTAGGTGGAATGGTGAGCTCCAATAGGTGAAACTGAGAGAGCCTCTCTCAAAATATAAGACAAAGGGCAATAAAGATATTGAAAGTCAACCCCTAGACTAGCAGGTGCAGAGCAGCGCACCCCCCCACCCTCAGCACAGAAGTGGCTTAAGCCAAGCATGATGGCATATACCAGCAATCCAAGCAGTTTGGGAGGTGGGAGGATCATGAGTTTCTGATTAGCATGGGTCGCATATAGAGGCCCTACATAAAAATAAATAAATAAATAAATAAATAAATAAATAAATAAATAAACCAAAAGTGATTTATGTAACTTTCAAAAGAGAAAAAAATAGTTGCAGAAAAAAAATGATATGTATTTTTTAAAAAGTAAATTAATTCTTAAAATCTTAATCTCAGATTATCTAATATGAGATTTTATTCATTAACACTGAACTAAACGTTTTTATTTTCAAAGTCTATAGAGTGAGAGGCTGGGGAGACTGCTCAGGGGATAAAGTGCTCAGTGGGTAAAGTCAACTGGACACCTAGCCTGGTTGCCTGTGAGGGGCTCTCTAGATTAAATTTAACTGAGAACGTCTGTGAGGTATTGTCTTAGTAAAATTAATTAATGTAGGAAGACATGTCTAAATTGGGGGCAGGACCATTCCCCGATTTAGGGATCCTGGGCTGTATGAAATGGAGAAGGCTAGCTGAACACCAGCTTTTCATGCATTAATTCTCTGCTCCTGACTGTGGCTGCTCCAAGCTCTGCCCCCCTGCTTTCTCTCTGGAGAGACTTTCCCTGGAGTTGAGCCAAAGAAGCTCTTCTCCCTTAAGCTGCTCTTGTCAGGTGTTTTATCTGAGTAACAGGTAATGAAACTGACCATGAAAGCTGGGACACTAAGCCCCGTGTTAGCCTGGTGCACCACAGCCGTGAACACCAAAAGAGACCCTCCTATGGTCAGGCTTTACTGCAGAAGACAATGCCTACGTAAGTCAATGAACACAGGGAAGTTGAGCTGGTGCTCACACTTCACCCCTGCTGACTAGTGTTCAAGGCACTGGAGGATGCTCTCGGCTGCCAAAGGAGAAAGGCAAACACCAACCCAGCTATATACCTTCCATTACACTGGTGACCTGTGTGTGAGATGCACTAGTGCAGCAGTGGTACAAAGCCTATGGGAGTAACCAACCAACATCCGATTGGATTCAGGGCTGCTCCAGGAGACAGACACTGCTTAGATGACCAAAAACCATTCGACTACATAGGCCAGGGACTTAGGGGAAAATCACTAAAGGAACACAGCAACAAAGTAACTGCTAATGACAACATTCTGTTACATTCATAGATCAGTGTATTGTACAGCCATCATTAGAGAAGCTTCCTACAGAGACCCACAGAGAGTGAGAGACCTTGGAATACTCAGTCCTATACGGGATATAGGATATCCCTATATGGGATGGAATATATATCTCCATCTATTCCTTCTCTGCAGGGCTTAGGGAACCAAAATAAACATAAACTATTTTAAGTTGCTGTTGTCAGAGTATCTTATCACAGCAAAAGGAAAAGTAAAATTATCAAACTCAATTTGTCTAAAACTTGTTCTCTAGCACAAGAAAGGTAAAAATCTAATGGTTAAAAAGCAAAAGCAAAGTGGTGTAGAAAACAAAAGCCGGGGCTGGAGAAATGGCTTAGAGGTTAAGAGCACTGACTGCTCTTCCAGAGGTCCTGAGTTCAATTCCCAGCAACCACATGGTGGCTTACAACCATCTGTAATGAGGTCTGATGCCCTCTTCTGGTCATACATGCTGTATACATAATAAACAGATAAATCTTAAAAAAGAGAGAAAACAAAAGCCAAGAAATTTCAAATAAATAGGTAACAATAATTTGTTTAAGAGTACTCAAATACATTTTTCCATCTGTCAGGAAAACTTGGAACTTCTGCCCAAGGTGAGAAGTCAGTGAAGGACCTTACATTGTAGTTTACACCCATGCTATGGCCAAAGTGCTTACACGGAAGGGAACTGAGAGAAGCCCTCGCCAGGAAATGGGTAGCCCCAGGCTTTGGCTGTGGACAACTCACCCGAGTCACACACAGTAGCAATGTCCCCTGATGTTTCACTGGCAGAGACGGCTGTCACAGGGCTTTTGTGTCCTGCCAGACTTTGTACATAGCACAGCCTGAAAAAAAATGACATGAATTCACATATCATACGCAGGATTTCAGTCTTTTATGTTTCTTTTCCTCAGGAGGAGTAACTTTTATTCTGAGTCATCCGATTTCTTACTTTCACAAGACTATAGAGGTACTCTATACCTGTCAGCATGTGTCTCATGCTTACATTGACAACATAGTGACATGATTTTAGTGTGTTATATACTGTAAAATATGTAATATTTCAAGCAGCCATGTCTGGATGAGAGACTTTTGTACCTGTTTAAGTCCCACACGATACAGGTCCCATCTCTGCTCACACTTATCATCACACTATATGGCTTGCAGACACACAAGCTGGTTATCTCTTCCGTGTGTCCATAGAGATGCATCTGACTCTCCATTTCAATTTCTGAGGGCTGGAATTGGAATATTAAGCAAAGTATGAGATGAAAACCCCACAAAATAATTCATAATACTCAAAATTAAAAATATGTCTCAGCCTTCTTCTTATCTGATCATTTTTCAATTCTATTCAATTTAAATGATAAAAGTTAATAAAGAATTATAACAATTTAAATTGTTCAATTTTAATAATTTGTGTTGCCTTTTATTTTTATTTGTTCTTGTTTAGTCTTTGTTAAAGGCACATGTATTTTTATAGCTCATAATATTGCTATACAAATAAATTTCTATTTTGTATTTTACATTATTTTGCATTTCTACTTTTGATAGTATCTTCAAATGATTTTAATGGTATAATGCACTCCATACAGTTACCAGAGTTGATATGAGTACCTGATATTTACTGATATTTAAAACTGTTTTCAAGTTTTATATATATATATATATATAAAAAGTTTTGTTTCTCTCCTTAATCAGACAGGTACCAATGCTGTGTCCCTTCTCAATGGCTACAGATGGACTTTAAAAACCAATTATGTCTATAGGCCACATGGCTATGACCTGCTTTTTTAATGGAGTGTTTACTATCATTGGCATTTCAGAATTTCCCATTCAAGAACACAGAAATGGGGGCTGGCTCACCCCTGCTGAGTAAGCAGCTCCAGGTTCCCAGGGTGGCGTCTTCTAGGTGTCCCTTCCTGCCCCTGCATGAGGCATCTTGTCCCCTGTCTGCACCCCCAGCTGGGATCCACTCAAGAAGTTTTAAGTTAGCCCTACACAAGGATGCCTCACATCATCCAGGCTTAATGACATAAAGGTCCAAACCATGTGCCAGTGAGTCAGGACCTACCGTGCTGCTGGACAGCCTGTTGGTATAGGCTGTGATGACACCACACTTGCTCCCGGTGAAGAGCTGACAACTGTCAGGCACCCAGGCACAACTGGTCACCTTTGAAAGAACAAAGATGAACATGTGTTAAAAACAGTAAGAGATAGTTCTCATTTTCTGAGAACTTTTCACAAAAATACAGAATCCCAAACTTATGGGTAAACATTTTGCTTGAAGTAGATGTGACCACAGTACTTTCAACAAGTTTTAGCAAAAATGTTTAACAATTGTTTCCAGATTATAAGGTATTAAAAGCAATGGTATATAATTCTATATATTTATACACATTTGTTTCTTAGAAACGTAATAATACAGAATCGATCAGAGCTGGAGTGTGAATGTGTGAATGCTTCACACATTTATGTACTGGTCTTTTGTTTTGAAATAGGGTCTAGTTGTGTATCCCAGGTTGACTTGGAACTCAAGATCCTCCAACCTAAGCTTCTTAAGTGTTGGAAGCTACCAAGCCAGGGCTACTGTTTTTCACTTTTGTGCATTCTTTTTCTTTCTGTGGGGAAGCAGTGTATATGTAAACATAGGTGTCACTCTAACAGTTGTGAATGTTGTGGATTACTCCTTTGGTACAAAATTCTTCATTCTTAACCATTCAAATAGGACTCAGCTCTCTTCATGTCCTCACAGCTTTTCCTTGACAGCTGTGGATGCCAAGCACTACATCCAAAGAACAGAGCTCCACCAATTTGTCAGCATACTGGAAGAGGTAGGCTCATTATACATCTAAATCCCACTCTATTTTCTTTCTCCTTGCAATTCATAACAATTCCATAAAGGAGGCAGCAAGGGACATACTTATTCTGCAATATGTTTTTGTGTTTTCACTGATTTTGCAGACTCATTTGCAATTTAATTATACTGCCAGCTTTGTTATGATTCATCATCACTTGTTTGTGTTGGATACATATTTCTATCCATATAAAATGCTCCAATATCATTCAAAACAAAAAAAATCTCATTAACATTTCTAATAAAGGTTGTTTTTTACTGTCCCTTTATCCTCAGTTCTGCTGGCTCTGGATAAGTCCACTAACAAATGGTGGTGGCTTTCTTTTCAGCTTATAAAACTGGCACAGACATTTTTGCTTTTGCTGCCAACCACTTCCAGGGATGGGAACATTTCAGCACACATGGACTGTTAGTAGGTGTTTCACAGTCAAGAGAAGGGAAATCAGATAATGGTCAGAGAACGTCCCATTGAAAGATAGACAGAGACAGAAAGTGGCTGTGTGTTCAATTCAGAGCCTGTGATGGCTGTGGCAGTACCATGTGTCTGTAGGACATGCATATCAGACCATTTTTATAAATACCAGCAGCACATTTATGGCAGCTTTCTGAGGTAGCAATGCAAACTGGGTTAGCCGAGTTTTAAAGAAGAAGAAAGACACTCTAGTTTGGAAAGGCCATGTTATCTGCCCAAGATTATGCAGTCAATGACTATCAAAGCTGGGAGCCCAGCACAGCTCTAGAAGATGGGCCCAGTGTCCTCTTGCTTCATCAGATGCTGAGTACCTGGGCTATCTAGGAAAACAAGGTAACAAAGATGGCACTATGGTTACAGGAAATGACCTAGCTGCAAAGCCAAATGGATCCATGAAAGTCGCTCATTTTGTTTAAACACTGGGCCCCAGGTTGTTACACAGAAGTGTTCATGGCAACTCTTTCAATGAAGAAATAGGCAAAAACCAAACTGTGGAACCTAATCAGATGAGTAGGGACCAGGACATCTAGAAACACTGCAAACAGCAGCTTTTGGGCTGGCATTAAGTAAAGCCAGTGGCAGCTGGGCTCCTTCATTCCTTCCCAAGCTTCCCAGCATGCAGTCCTTACACCCATGCTTACCTGGTGCTGCTGTGAACTCTGGATGAAGTTGATTGGTGGCTCACTCTGCTTACTTTTTAGTCGTAAGATGTTGTCAGCATATCCCCAGCTCAGGATAGCGGACCACTGAATGTCTGTATTGTTCATGCTTCTCACACCTCAAGAGAAGGGGAAATCAAGTGTCTGGCTGTCACTATAGTATCACGTAAAAGCTCAGACATTGGCAAGTTAAAGGCTGATATTTATATAGCAGAATATCTACTCCTTTCAGGCAGTATCATCCTTATCTCCCCAAGATAGAGTAATCTTGGTCTTAGTCCTTTAATAACAGTAATAAAATCCTCAGGGTGGAATTATCTTCTCAGATAAATTTTTATAAAGACAACACTAATAAAGCTTACTCTGTTCATGCTCAGAGACTCTTTTTCTTTAAAAATGAACATGAACTAAATACTTGTTACCATGACTTTCTAGATATCTAGTGCTGAGTAGTCAGCATGAACAACCTGGAACAGAGGAAAGTGAACTCTACTGGGGAGAAGCCATACCCTCCCTAAGCAAGGGATTCAGGCTGGTCAGCTGTAGAATCTAGCCTGGCAGATTACCACTCAAGAGGGTTTTGGTCTGTTCTGTTTTTAATAGCACAGCATTATGCCCTTTTGGCACAAAGACTTGGACATTCTGTGTTCTTTCTCTCGGCTGTTTACTGCCGTTACAGTAAACACAGCAGGAAGAGGTATGAACACCCTTGAACATGCAATGCTTAAACTAACACCAAGAGTTTTCAGGAGAGACAATGTGCTTTATTCATTCCAGAACCTGGCAGGACACACAGCACATGGATGAACAAACAAACAGTTCTTAAATGAATTAGAAGCACATTGAAAATACAATTCATAGACTTTTTTCCCTAACAGCCAAATGCAGGCACCAGTTTCACAACAAAAGAACTGAGATATGCTCATGAAATACAAGCTCCTCTACATATGAACCGCTGGGAGGGGCCATGTGCCACAAGTTGAGAACCCTCAGTGTATCAGCTGATAGGACCTACGTGAGGTTATCTTCTTTTTCACTGGGGGTGTTCTGACTGGGATTTACTTAACTCAGAGCTAGAGAAAGAAACTTTATTTAAAATAAATAAAGAGTGGATTTTGAGCAAGAGTTTGTGAGAAAACTGTAATTTGGACACATGTAGGTCTGGACTCAAGCCTTAGAGGTTCATGACATGCTATGAATGGGGCAGAGAGAGTGCACTTGATAGTAAGGCCTTCGCACATTTCCCAAGAAAGTGGCCAACAGTGGTCTTAAGATCATTAGGCGACCTTGTGCAGTTTTCTTTTAAGATAGATAACCACACCGAACCATAGTATTTCAGATAACAGCACTCAACATGTCCAGCTGCAACCAGGACTCTTAACACCCATCTGCAAGGAGTAGTGAGCCGTCAGTCAACGCCCTCTGCAATGCTTCTGTGCACTAGTACGGTTTAGGTAAAAGCAGTGAACCCTCACAATCCCTGGTTCAGGAGGGTTAAAGTCTAATAGAGCCTCATAAGATTAGTACTTATAATGATCCAGGCTCCATGCTAACTATTCTCTTACAGAATTTTTTTTTTTTTTTTTTTTTGAGCTGAGGATCGAATCCTGGTCCTACCACTGAGCTAAATAAATCCCTAACCCCTCTTACAGCATTTTGAGTCTTCACAATAATTCACCCTGGGAGGGAAGGCATTTGGTATTCCCATTTTTATAGATCAAAAGTCAGGACCAGGAAGGCTTCAGATAACTTTCCTATGACCACATAGGTAGTAAATAGTGGAGCTTGAATACAAACAAAGGAACTGTGCTTCCAGAGGCTACAGTGTAAGTATTTCCATGCACACACCTAGACTGACAAATCCCAAGCCCACTCTACAGAAGTTACAGAATGAACACAGCTCTTGAGGCACAATATGGGCCCAGGATTTAGTGACAGATATACATTAGGTTGAGAATTACATGGGACACGTTTAAATCCCCTAATGCTGAGTGATAAGGGTGCTAACAAAGGAGGCTTAAAGGAGGTCCACAGAGCATAGGCTAGTGTTCAGCAACTTCACATGAACATGAGTATCCCCAGCCATGTATGTTCATGCTTAGGACAAGCAGGAGAGCCTCTGTACTAGAGAATGTTAGCAGGAAGGACAGAGGGAGGCCCTCAGTTCTCCAGTGTCTGGGTGACATTTTGAATTATGAAATGACCCACACCACATAGTCCTGTTCCACATTTCAATGCTACTGAGCTGGAGGTGGGAACCAGAAGAGCTGCTTTTCAGGGCATCTGTTTGTACTTATCACTCCCATTAGTATGTATAATCCAACAGTTGCATCTTCTGAGGCACTGGATCTATCTGTTAAATACATCTGTCTATCTTAGGAATTGAGAGTTTGAATATGCATATTCTATCAGACTGACAATGTTTTCATCCTGTGAGCATAGACATTTGTTCTCAACTACCTCAATCTCCTTTCATTTTAAGTAGCACAGCATTTTAATCCTCATTTTTTAAAAAAAAAATGTACTACATTTTAATGCCTAGCCTGCATTAAGTAAACACAATTCAACCCAGCATGGCAGCACATGTCTTTAATCCCAGCAATTGGGAGGTGGAGACTAGAGGATCTCTGAGTTCAAGACCAGCTTAGTCTACAGAGTGAGTTCCAGGACAGCCAGGGCTACACAGAGAAACCCTGTCTTGTAAAAGTAACAATACTGAGCAGAGCTTTTCATCAAAGACTGTGCAATGTTAGAAGTCAAACAGGGCAGCAGCACAGGTGAGCCGGGGACAGTTAAATCTCCTCAGGGATGCCCAGGCTGATCCTCACTATGGCTCACTTACCTTGCTCCTTGCTGTAGGTCATCAGAAGACAGAAGTTTCGGGATAAGGCACAGATGGCTCTGGTGGGCAGTGCTTGGAGTGAACCAAGTCTTTCTCCATGGGGCTGGCTGAAGCAGACCACAGGTGCTGGCGCACTGGGGGAGCCCACATATTCCCCCCACTTCAAGCCTTTTATCCACGACAGAGGGCTCTGCAACCGAGGAAAGTCAAGATTGTGACAGTTTCTAAATGAACGGTGACAGATGATTAACTATAATATACATTCTAAACAGAAAAATTAGATTATAAACTCTCTGAGGCAAGAATTGTGTTATATATTTTATTTCCCCAAGTTTACCATAAAAAAAGTGTTTATTTGATTTTTGTCCTGTGGTTCTGACCTAGCTTGAATGGAAATGCCTGCTACTAATCCAAACAATTTTGAAATTCAACCAAGAAAACCAAGTTTTACTAGACACATTTCTTTTTAGGCGAGCTAAAATTCCTGAGTTGGGGTATCAGTGGTTTGATTTTGAAGGCTGACAAGCCACTTGTACATGAGATAGAAATGAAGAGATGAGCATAGAAGAGCTCACTCAGCCACAAGTTTGGGAATCAGGAGACCCCTGCTTCATGTACATCTAGACCACCGCAGTTTCTCAGTGGATGCTCAGACTTGACTAATGGAGTATACTGAGAAGGCTAGAGCACCCAGTGCTCCAGAGTGCTCATAAATCCTGGAGAAGACAGTGTTGTCCAACAAGAACAAGCAAAGAGATGGGCTTGAGCAGCAGCAGGCCATGAACACAGAGGTGAGAGAAGACTGTAGCAAGGATGGCCACACACCTGCCATGAACAAGAACCAAAACCTCCCTCTGTCCACACAAAAACAACCATCAAGAAGGAAATCCAGCAAGGGGAGAAAACAGATTCAGAGTTTTTTTAATGACTTCACTCTTTTTTTGACTGTTAAATTCTACTAATCTCTTCTTATTAATGGATTATCTCTGTTTTAGACATTTAAAAGTTTATTTTCTACTTTCAAAATTTCATAGTAAATGCTACACAAATCTAATAAAAACAATATACTCAACAAATTCCAGTCATTTCCATAAAAATATCAAATAATTTTTTCCATGTACTTTATCTCATTTTTCTATCTGAATGAAGAAACAGGCATTGTTGACCTACATACTGTAGTGGATAGCCATCCCAGCATTGGCCTGGAAGTTCCAACCTCCATTGAGGCTTCAGTAATGATCACGCCCACAAGGCGGGGCAGAGGAGGGAGCGGAAGAGGTGGCTCTCTTGGTTCCAGGACGCCGGACGCTGGAGGTGGACCGAGCAGAGTTCTCCAGAGAACACCGCGGGACTACCCTATACCTTTGCCAGACCCTGCAACCTACCCCTTCATTTGTAAGTTACCCCACAAAATAAACCTCCCTTTTAACTACGTGGAGTGGCCTTAATAATTTCACCAATAACATACAACTGTTTAAAAGGCAAGGCAGTCAGCGCTTTATTTCTTCTTACTTAGACCACTCACAGGACAGAGTAATACGCTGTGTAGGTGGCATGGAGGAGTCTTAGAGTAGGCACCTTTGGGAAGGCTGAGTGGCAGGAGTGTGCCTGGGAAGAGAGAGGCTAACATGGTATTTTGAGAACAAGTTTGTAGTGGGTAGCCATCCCAGCCTTGGCCTGGAAGTTCCAACCCCCACTGAGGCTTTGGTAATGGTCACGCCCACAAGGCGGGGCTGAGGGAGGAAGCTGAAGACCTGGACGCTGGAGGTAGACAGAGCAGAGTTCTCCAGAGAACACTGCTGGACTGTGCCATACCTTTGCCAGACCCTACAACCTATCCTTTCATTTGTAAGTTACCCCACAAAATAAACCTCCCCTTTAACTAAAAAAAAAAAAAAAAAAGGGCCCCAACAACAACTCTACCCAATCCAGAATGATGCCATGGTAATCATCATCATACTACACTTCTTACCAGAATTTCAGACAATCTTACCCATTACTCTGAGAGTTGCTGCAGAATCTACAGTTAGTATAACTGAGATTTAACTATCTGAGCTTTCTCACAATACCCAACAGAGATACCATCACCCCCTAAACAACAGGAAGCAATTATAAGAAAACAATGCCCCTTCTCCCTAAGGTTTCATATTTCTCAGGGTTATGGATGATGGTTCTAGGGTTGGGAGTGGAAGAAACTGTTAAACTCAGTACTCTCCTTGAGGAAAGAAAATATGTCTCAAAAAAAAAAAAAAAAGGGAAAAGAAGAAATGGAATGGATAGGTATAAGATATTATGGTAGACTATCATACACATTAGTAAACAAATTTGGTAAAATAGCAGCCTTAGATAATTTGCACTGTAATTTGCACTGTTATGAATTCTTATATGTTGATACAAATATAAACTTTTTATATTCCTATTTAAGATAATTTGTATATTGATACAAATACAGAACTATGTTTGTTATAATGTACACATATTTTTGCTCTTATTTGAAATATTTGTATATTGATACAAATGTAAATTTATATGTCATACTGTATGTATGTTCTACTTCTGTTTAAGATATTCTGTATACTGATATATATTTAGGATTATTATCATATTGCATATTGCACTATACATTCCTACCTCTATTAAAGATATTTTGTATATTATCACAATTTAAAGTCATTGTCCTTTTACTGTACATTTGCTTACAGACTGTTTGCCTTGTTTACATGAAGCCTTAGTCCTTAAGTTGTTTAGGTAGATAAGACTTATAGATTTATTGTCACCTATGCTTGTCATCTCTATAATTATGTTAGTTAGGTTATCCAGATTTATAAATACATAGGTCATATGGACAGGTAATCTTCAAACACTTCATGGACCTAGAGAATATGGCATTTAAATAACTTAGAATTCTGTTGACACGAGACACAATTGCTCCTGGCAGCACCAATTTGATCCCGAGAGAATGTTGGGCTTCTAAGACATTTCCATTTGGAAGTTTGTTTTCTTGGCACAAAATGGCCTATTGGGCAAAGAACTGCCCTTGCCTCAACTGCTGACAGTACAAATGCTGTCCTTTCTGGACAAGCGGGACACAAAGAAAGCAACCACTGTACTTTGCCAAGACAGGGTAAGATGGTCTTTCAGAATTCCTGCTTCTGAAAATGGTCTGTCAGATACTCTAGGCCTGTAGCCAATTTGAATGCACCAATGATGCTGAAAAACATTGGGTGACTGTCCAGGCTGCTAGCTGTCTCTGTCTACTCTTGCAAGACTCCCGAAAGTTGCTTGCGTCCTTCTCCCATTTCTCAGGTATTATTATATTCCTTCTCAGGTCTTTGATGAGGTTGAAGACTAGCAGTTATAGTTACAACTTAGTATATATACATATATAATATCTTAGATAGAATATATTAAGTATTAGACTCAGGTTCTTTAGGATAGGAAACCTTTTGGAATGATCTTTGTAACATGCCACCTAGCCATGCTCTAGACTTCCCTGGATTTTACTATGTGTTTTTTGCTTGATATTGTTTGCACTTATTGTAATTCCAACTTATCTAAGTCATTATCCCTCATTACTCCTGGACAATATTTGATAACCATCTCTTTGTGTATAGTCTTGTATTAGGTTAGAACCTTCTTATTTAGACAAAAGGGGGAGATGTAGTGGATAGCCATCCCAGCATTGGCCTGGAAGTTCCAACCCCCACTGAGGCTTTGGTAATGGTCACGCCCACAAGGCAGGGCTGAGGGAGGAAGCTGAAGACCCAGGATCAAGAGGAGAGGTCTCTCTTGGTTCTGGGACCCTGGACGCAGGAGGTAGACCGAGCAGAGTTCTCCAGAGAACACCGCCGGACTGAGCCATACCTTTGCCAGACCCTACAACCTATCCCTTCATTTGTAAATTACCCCACAAAATCAACCTCCCTTTTAACTACGTGGAGTGGCCTTAATAATTTCACCAATACAAGTTTTCTCTCTAAAGCCCTTATTCAGCCTGTCTATACTGAAGTCACTCAAAAGTGGTGTTAGACTCTGGTTACAACTGACCATTCATAATTCCTTGCCTGAAACTTTCTCTCATATGAACTGCAGAGTTTAAGCTTTCTTGAGTTATATACACAGCTAACCAGTTTTGAGTTACATACACACACTAGCCATTGTCTAATACTGTTCTACATGGTGTGGCATACGGAAAGAGTGCCTTCCCTAAGTGCTGCTCAAACAGCTCTGACTAACTAACTCCCACAATGAGCTGAAGTTCACACACGTGCAGCGGGGCTGTGTGGAGGACCCTTTTCAGCACAGCATTGCTGCTGTGTGTCAGAGCTTGTGGAACTGCCAGCTGAAGGCCATGGCACAGCACTGTGTGGGAGGTCCCACTGTGGTTCAAGCAAAAACAGGCTGTGACATAAATGCCACTGCACATGACACAGAAGTAAAAGCAAGCCGAACTCTAGAGAACCTGCCTCAGAAGTCATTCATTTAGTAAAATGGTGAATGCCCACTGTGTGCCAAGCACTGCCCTAGGATCTGCAGACACAGTGAGGAGCAAGTCAGACATCCTTCCCCATGGTGCTGCATTCAGGTGGGGACGGACAGACAGACTAAACAGGCACTTATATGTATGTTAGGACTGAAAGTGTTCAGAAAGCAAAACAGAGAGAAGACAACTGAGAACTAAGCCTCTGGCTTAGACCTAGGGGGATGTGGGGGCGGGGTCAGGGAAGACTCTCAAAGGAGGGGAGATCTGAACAGAGGCTTTATCAAAATGAGAGATCCACATGGGATGGATGTGGGGACGGGCCAGGCGGAGGAAACAGTTAGTGTGAGAGTCCTACAGTGGGAATGAGGCAGGCTGGCATCATGCTCCACTGCCAGTAGATAGACTGCCTAATGCTTTTACATACATCAGCCTTAAATAGCTAATTAGCACCAAGCACAGTTCAGGCCTAGAATCCAGCACTCTGCAGGATCTCCTGCTCTAAGCTGGTCTAGGACACACAGTGAGACCCTGTTTCAAAAGGCTAAAATCATCCAACCAAACCCCTAAAACCAACAACACCTTACCTATTAATTAACAGTATCACAATAAATTAAGTGGAGTTTATTAAATTTCCGGAATATACTGTTACATTATGTTAAAGTATTATAGTTAAAAATAGCAACTCTAGTAATGGCTAATATGACTCATGAGCCTTTAAAAAAAACCACAAAATAAAAATCCAGTTTCCATCACAAAATTCAACATTGGTGATTTGGTTATAGTAGAACATCATTCTTAATGTCTTTAGGTTGACTCTAGTAATTGAATGGGTTCTGTTTGTATTTAACATACAAAACTCACAGATGTGAGCTATGAGCATGCAAAATTTACATCTATAGTTCTAAGATATTTAAGCAACATCCTTACCAAAAACAAAGACTGTGCAAATTCTTCACTGACAGTGGACCACAAATTCGTGTAGTTGAGGCAGATTGCTTGATTTATGTTTAAAGTCTCTTCCTTTCCCTCTGTGTTTTCAGTGGCTCCCTTCTACAAACACTTTGTAGCATTCTACAATTTAAGTTCTAGTACCTTATGCTACTTTTATATGAAGAACTTAAATGAAGGCTAAAGTTGTTTTCCCTTTTAAGGCCTGCTTGCTTCAGCTTTCCATTGCAAAGAAAAATTATGCATACTCTCTATTTTTAGAGACAGTATTTCCTGTTACTACTATCCAGGGAGGTACCTCTGGTTCGTGCTTTTGGTTGAAGATGGTGATCAGGCCCAGCTGTGCCATTTACACAGGTACCAGCTGGCTCCTTTTATTTGCACAATCCTATTTAGAAGTCTGCTTGGTGAGGCTTTCCCTAGCAATAACCCTTCTGTGCTCCCTGAGAACAGTTTCTGTCTGCCCCAAAATGCTTCTTTTCCCTGGGCTTGCCAAGCACTCTCTCCATGTCACTGATGCAGCAGTCACTGTACACACAGGTCATTGCTCTAGCTGCCCCTGTCTTGCACTGGCTGGTGCTTATCTGTAGGCTAGGACCACACTATTCATTTCTGCACCTCTATAGCTAAGTGAGGGCATGGCAGGAGTCCAATCAAGTTCTGCTGAATTTTGCTGAATAACGTACCGGATAAGTGATTTCCTTGATTGGTTCTCGGGTCTCTCTGAAAGCAAACTGTACTAACAAGCCAACAGCTGCTGGAAGCTCTCCTTCAATGTTGAGCTTGGCTCCAGGTCGGCTGGCATGGGCTGTGTGGAACAGCTGACGAGGGGTCTGCCCATAGGTTTTTATCATGGTTTCTAAAGCTCGTCTCTGCACTGGATCTTCAACTGCAGAGACATCCATTCCGAAGTATGTCTGCAGAGAAAAAGTCAAAGAACATGGCATCAGCAGTGTGATGTCAGAGTTAGTTAAAATGCTGATAAGAAAAGCACTTGTTTCATTTTTTAGGTATCAGTACTCTATTTTGAGTGTAAATGATTTAAAAATGTTTCTGATCAAGTTAACTTATCTGTACTGGTCTTACAGTGTCTAAGTGGTATTAATTAGGTGTGTTTCTAAAACATCTCAAATTTAAGGCCCGAGAGTGTAAAAGAAAATATCAAGTAAATTACTGAAGAAACTGCATGTCCAAAGTAATGCATGGGAAAAGGCAACAGTGAAATTATACTGCAATGTAGGTAAGTGAGTTCATAATGGAAACAGCAGTGACTATGAAAAAGCACCAAGGAAGGTTCCAGGGTGAGTCACTGAAATGGCATGTTCTCTCTTGCATTGAGCCTCTGAGCGTCTGTCCTGTGTACCCCGTGAACTTCTTTTTTCTAAAGCTACAGGTCATTATTGCCATGCATCCCTGTGGACAGTCCAGGTTTTAGCATCTAGTCAATCACAGCAATCTTCACACATGTATATAACATTCTTACATTCTTACAAATGTCACAATAAGATTTCCATGGCACTTCAGAAGTGAAATAACCTTCATGGTTACTCAACTTTTTAGAATACTGGTCTCAAAGACTTAGTGAAAAACATTCCAGTTAGATGAAGTACCTTGTATGTTTCAGTTTCTAGGTACATTTAAATAAGAATTACTGAAAAGATGGTGTAAAATAATGTACACAGAAGAGGGTATACTGAAGTCAATGTTTAAACTCATAATTGCTCTAAATGTTGCATTTCAGGATCAAATACGAATGCAGCTCAGAAATTATATCCAGACTTTTGCCTTTAGTTTATCCTTGATGGCTCTCAGAACACACTACCTCAGAACACAGTGCCTGGACATGTGCAGCATTTGAGCTGAAGACAGAATGGGAGGCAGGACTCTGCTCTTTCCCTGAAGCTGCTCATAAGACCTAGAAAGGGCTTCTGATCATCTCCCGCAGCAGGGCAGAAGCTCCACACGTCCCTCCATGGAGGAAAGGCGCAGCCTCACATCCAAAGAATGATGAAAGCACAGCAGGGGACATGAGCCAAAAGGCCTCACCATTTGCCATTCACCTGCTTTTATGTTGTTGCACACTCCATAGTGTTGTCCTTCCATCAGCTCTGGAATAAAACCTCAGGTCCAAGCACCTGTGGAGGGCGTCCCTTCCTTAGGAAGGCTCTGGTGTAAAGAAGTTTGAACTAGGTACGCCTTCATGTTTTTCTCTTGTTAATCTCTGTTTTGTTGTGGAGTCCCCACCAAGGAACCTCAGATGGACAGAAGGAAGAAATATTTTTCCTCCTCTATTTTCTACTGTTTTTGGTAAGACTCTTTATTTGTGAACCGAATGATAATGCTTTCCTTTAAAAAAAAGTGCTCTCTTCATAAAGGTCTTCTTTTAGAGCCACTGTAGAAGTGCTTTATTCTCCCTTCTAAGGGTGCCTTGGAGGGCCAACATAATTACAGAAACAATGGACTCCAAAGAGAACTTCACCTTGGACCACCCTTTGGGCAAGGATTTCTGGTATAAACAAGTTCAGATGCAGAATACTTTGTAAGGGTTTGGGGTGTACACTTAGCTGTATTTGTTACAAACACATTCAGATTTGTATCATCTACACAGACACCATGCAGAGCAAGCCCACAGTAAATCAATTCACCTTGCCAAGTGGAAACCCGGGCAGCCATGTGTCCTGCAGTGGATAAGAGCTGATCTGCTTGCTGGTCTGCACTGAGCAGTAGCTGGAAGAGTCAGGAATGCCTTTCTCTTGTGTTCTGCCATTTCACCCCCACTCCTTCAGCCATACATGACCTTTCACCCACATCACTGGAACTTTTCCTAACACATGCAGTCAGTCCAGCCGACCCACCTTCTTCCTGTTACCTCTGTACCTGGAGAGCCTAGCATAGTAAGTGTTTCCTAGGTCTACACAGAACATAAAGTAGTATATGTGGAAATCAACACTTCTACTTGTAGGGAATTAGAAGCTGTCTTAAATATGGATAGTAGTGGCCATTACAATCATAGAGAACGACACCTCATGACTTAAGTATATTTAATACTTTATTATTCAGGGAGAAAAAGATTTAAAAACAGGATTAATATTGAACTACTGGAATAATAAGCAGGTATAGAAAAAAGCCTTGAAGGTGGTTTTGATAAACGATAATGCTTTCCTTTTTTAAAAACATGCTCCCCTCTCCAAAATACCTTCTATTAGAGATAACTATAAAAAGCTTTTAGCATTTCTAGATGCTGAAAGCAAAACTTACTTCTCATATTTCCTGTTTTTGATAGTTACGTTTTACATATTCTCTAATAAGGCGAATGTACTGTTTCTGTCATCAAGAAAAATGATGCCTTTCAAAAACCATAACAGCCACTCAGAGTAGTATGCAGAAGAGAGCTAACACAGCAAGCTAGCTACTCTCTTTGGAAAGCTCTGCTGCCTCCTTGGCTGGTGTCTGGGAGCTGGGATTTCATAGGTCTTCCCACCATTTCCTAAGTGACAAGTATAGCTCACTCTGCCTACACTATACAAACAATGTGGTCCATGCTCAACACTGGGATTCCTTCTGGGTCTGGAATTTCAGCACACATCAGACAGATGGTTTCTAAGAGACCATTCCCAAAGAGACACTCTGAATCTCTAGACAGCTTCCCTGGAGAAAGTGAGCATGCTCTGTCGTTTAGTGGGGGATCAGGTGTGTGTGCCTTGCTCCACCCAGACTTTGTTCACTGCTTGTTTCCTTTGGCAAGTTATGCTTTACATCCTTCACTGTCATGAATCAGAGCTACAAACAGAGCCCACATATTTACTTAGTAAATCAATGAATATGAGGGTGGTCTTGGAGAATCTCTAACTATAGCACCTGAGACACTTTTTTTGTTTGTTTTTGTTTTAAGAGACAGGGTTTCTCTGTGTAGCTTTGTGCCTTTCCTGGAACTCGCTTTGGAGACCAGGCTGGCCTCAAACTCACAGAGATCCACCTGCCTCTGCCTCCGGAGTGCTGGGATTATAGGCATGCGCCACCACCACCCGGCTAACTGCGACACTTTTAAAGAGGTAAAATATAAAACCTGAAAAATCTTCCATAACAGTAGTAACAGCTTAGTGTAACTGCCTCTTTGATGACTTGAGTGTTTTAAAGAAATAGCTTAACAGCTAACCTTAAAATATTGAGGTTCTAACTTACATGTGTGCAGATTCTTTTAAAAGAGTCACTTACAGCAGGATGGAAAACATTGATGGCTTGAACAGAAGCCTTTCCCTTTTGCTTGTAGCCAAACACCAGGTCAATCCAGTGACAGATGTTCTGGGACACGTGGTCAGATTCCAGTGCCTGCCGGTGAATGAGGATGAACAGCCGAGGATCATTGCGTGCCCATGGAGGAAGGTTGACGTGGTTAACGCGTTCACCATTCTGACGCACACCAAAGTCAAAACCTAAGGAAGATTAATCCACAATGTTTAATTCTGCCAAGGCATGCTTCATTCAGAGCACAGAGCACAAGAGCCCTGGGAAACAGGGTTGGTGCACTACAGCCCTGGCGGCAGCAGCAAGGTGACCTGCCCTACAGTAAGAACCACTGCTCATCTACTTCTTTTTTGTATCAACAGGGACTGGACAGATACCAAGCTAATTCAAACTGGGACTTTCAAGTTTACCCTTTGTCCACTTCTACCAGGATGACAAAAAAGCAATCAGTGCCCATGATTACTAGTAGTATACTCACCAGACTCTTCAAACACAGTGAGTGCTTAAATACCTATTTAAGTATAAACTTGGTTAAAATCAAATCAAAGCTTTGTATAAGCATTTCTAGATTGTTGGTATTTCTCTAAATTGAGCACTATATTTTTAATAGATATTACTATTCTGTAGTTTAGAAAATGCCTTATAGGGCAGACACCACCCTAAAATGATTATCACAGTATATTGGTTTTATGGGCAATGACAGGTCTGTTCTGACTTCCTAACAAGCATTCCTGGCCCCCCCAAAAAATATAACACACTGACTAGAAGGCCTTTTTTTTTGTCTGTTTTTTGAAACTGTTTCTTTGTGTATCCCTGGCTATCCTGGAACTCACTGACTAGAAGGCCTTTTTTTTGTTTGTTTTTGAAACTGTTTCTTTGTGTATCCCTGGCTGGCATCAAATTCAGAGATCTGCTTGCTTCTGCCTCCCAAGTGTACCACCACTGCCCAGCTGACTAAAAGGGCTCTTTGTGATATGAATATGTGTTAATATGTCCATTTCATTTGTCTGCTAGTACAAAAAATATTAGAAAATTTTATTTAAAAACACTGTTCTAAAGGACTTTGTCTGAAAGTCAGACATGGCAGTGCATGTCTGCAATCCAACCCTTGTCCAGCTGAAAAGAGAATACTGGGGGTTCTAGGCCAGCCTGGGCTACATAGAGAGACAGTGTCTCTTAAAATGAATAAACCTCTTTGAATAGAGATTTTTCTATAGAAAAGCTAACTACATTAGCAGCATAAAAATTAAAAAGGATCTTCTTAAAATTAAACTAACTGCTTCTTGATTGTGTGAGTATGGTATGAAGGTTCTTCACCAGTTTGTGAACATTTTGGAATATGATACAAAATATAAACTGATCTGTACGTAGGCATCTCAGGATCTCTATCATATCCTGGAGGGCAGGGATAGGCTTGGTGGGAAGGCCCAATTTATTTAATAGAGGCCACTGTGGCCTAAGGGCTGGGGAGGGACCATGAACTGAATGATAACTTTCAGGTCCATCACAAAGGAGACATTTGGAACATATGAATAAAGGGCACTGGGAAGAATGCTGACAGGAAAAGACATGAGGAGCCTTAGAGGGAGTTATAGTTTTAAAAAGAGGTTACAGAGGCTGGAGAGATAGCTCAATGGT
Organism: Onychomys torridus; assembly: GCF_903995425.1. Classification (NCBI taxonomy): domain Eukaryota; kingdom Metazoa; phylum Chordata; class Mammalia; order Rodentia; family Cricetidae; genus Onychomys; species Onychomys torridus. The sequence goes on from NC_050447.1 coordinate 54,995,202, forward strand.
TAAGAACACTTGGTTGTACTTCCAGAGGATCTGGGTTCAATTCTCAGTACCCACATGGAGGCTCACAACTGTCTATAACTCCAGTCTTTGGGGATCCAATGCTCTTCTGGCCTCTGTAGGTACTGCACACATGTGGTGCAGACATACATACAGGCAGAACACCCATACACATAAAACAAA